>NC_088931.1:85562500-85860000 GCF_038396675.1 Hydra vulgaris
AAATGTCAAGAGCGATGGCCTTAACCTCTCCACCTTCATCTAATGCACGATAAAACCTGTCAGTTATTACTGTTAGCAAATCAGCTGTAGAACGAGAAGATCGAAATCCATATTGATGGTCAGAAAGTAAGTTATTAGATTCAAGATGAGAAATTAAGTGTTTGTTAATTAAAGATTCAAAAACCTTGCTTATGATAGGAAGAAGACTTATGGGACGGTAGTTAGACGAATCAGATCGCTCCCCAGAATTTTTGAAGATAGGGATAACAGATGCGGCTTTCCAGCAGGCTGGAAAACAAGACTCTGATAAGCACTTGTTGAATAGTTTTGAGAGTATAGACGACAGCTCCGGAGAACACTTCTGCAAAACAATAACAGGTATGTTGTCCGGGCCACAAGCTGTAGAAGAATCTAGGCAGGAAATCACTTTAGACACAGATGCTGGAGTGATATGAATGTCAAGCAAAGGATCAACCTGTTTGTTGGCAATATCAGGTAGAACGCAATTAGTGGAATCAAGAGATGATATTGATGAAAAGTTTTTAGCAAACAATTCAGCTTTGTCTTTAGGTGAGGTGACAAAGTCTGAACCATACAAGAGAGGTGGAATTATAGATTTGCCCTTATTATTGATATTATTAAAGATTCTCCAGAAGTCACGAGAGCCTAATTTTTGAGATGAGATACGAGATTTCATGACCTGAGAATAGCGGGTTTTGGCGTTAGACAAAACCTTTTTACAGTTGTTTCGAGCAGTAATAAACAGACGCCTGTTTTCTGGAGAATTGTTTTGCTGATAAATATGGAAGTAACGGTTTCGATTGGCAATCGCAGCAGCACAGTGCGAGGAAAACCATGGAGGAGAGTGAGACTTGACCTGGAATCGTCGAGAGGGAATAAAAGATTCCATGCCAGCCTGAATCCACGAAGTTATGTAAGAAGCACATTTGTCGACAGGAAGTTGAAAGATTTCTACCCAAGGGCCATCACGAAGAAAGTCACGGAAAGAATCCCAGTCAGCTTTACTGTAGTTGAAAGAGGTTCGGTAATAGGGGGATTCAGGTGATGAAGGAGAATGAGATATTAGTTTCAGAGAGATCAAACTGTGATCAGAAGAACCTAAGGGTGAATGCGGAGAAATTGAGCACTGACTAGGATCAGAAACAAGACATAAGTCGAGTAGAGAAGGTAAATGATTAGGGTTGTCAGGAAAGCGAGTTGGAAAGTTGACTATTTGAGTTAGGGATTGAGAAAGGCAAAAGTTGTGGGCTTTAATGCCTGCAGAGTCACTGATACTAGAGCCAAGCCATTCAGAGTGGTGAGCATTAAAGTCACCGACAACAACTACATTAGCTGATGGATAAAGAGAGAGGGCTAGGTCAATATGATCAGAAATAACATCAAAAAGAGTGCAGTCTTGAGATGAAGGAGAGCGATGTAGAACAAAGAGAAAGGCAATAGAGTGAAGTGGTGCTAAACGAAAGCACATAAAAGAATAGTCTGTGGATTCAAACCTAGTTTCACAACAAACAGGTGAATTCTTACGAATGTAAATGCCCAGGCCAAGCATGTGACTATTGGAGTCTTTACGAATCAGAGGAAGATAACCATCAACACTAAGATCACAAGATGAGACAGCCGAACTCAAATTAGTCTCACAAAGAGCAAGTAGGTCTGGTGAACTTTGCAAGAGATAAGACTCAACAGAAGAAAAGTTACTTCGAAGACCACGAATATTAGTGAATGATAGGTTTAGAGAACTTGGTGATGATGATGGTTTTTTGTGTTTTATAGTTTTTGGTACTTTATTCATTTTTAAATTAGATTGAAGAACTTGACTCAAAGCATAGATAGTACTCAGAACACCGTTTAATAGCCCAAGCAATTGCCTCATTACTACTAATAAACCCTAAGCCGTAACAAAGGGCTCCAAATGTGGCCTCCGCAATGCACACCAAAAGTACAAACAGGGACACCATCCATGCACAACATGGCACTGTTAATACTTTGATATTTTTCAGCTGTTGATGGAATCAGCCTCTCTGAGAGCTACCACAGAGTTCGGGAAACCTGACTACCAGCCGGCCTCAGAACCATAAAACTGAGTTTTAGAGCTGTACCCTCATTAGGAGATAATAGAATGAGTTGCCTAGTCATAAAAACAGTGACACAAGCAAACCCATGCATTGAGTCAAGAAGATCCAGCATTCAACATCCTAAACTGGAAACAATGTATTAAAAATACATCTGCGCCAGCCTAATAGATGAAGAAGGGGTGCGAGGCTGGTCAACAGATAGAGTCTGTTTACCCCTTAAGTCTTTGCCTAGGAGGCCTTCTACAAGACAGTAGCCGGGTGCATTTAACATCAGCCCAAGATGAGTATTTTTATCGAGACACACCATCTCTAGCCTTTACTCAACCAAGAGCCCCAAGGCAGGGGGTGTTTTAAATCGGAGTTGGCATCTCCTAGCCTTTGCCTAAAAAGGCATATCCTACAAGGCAGCAGGACATGGAGCAGATTGTACAAGGCAGCAGGACATGGAGCAGATTGTACAAGGCAGCAGGACATGGAGCAGATTGTACAAATGTCATTGAATATGAAATATTTTGTGAATTGAACTAAAATAGTAACTTAGAGAGCCAATTGTTTGAGAGCTAATTAGAAAAAAAATCTTTTATTAATAAAAGTAAATTAGAGTTGGATACTTTTTAAGTTTCAATAATTGTTTTTCAAAGTTTTTTATTTGCTCAGAGCTATTTTCGTTTCACGCGGGTTAGTTGTTTTATGGTTGCTTTTATTTAGATTTGTTATTTGAGTGAACTTATTTAGATTCATGTTCATTTTTTTTCTTTATTCCAGATATAGGCAAACCAATAAACTTGAAAACGACAGAAAAAATCATAGAAACAACCACGACGTTTCGTCACGCTTTCTTATTTAAGCATCTTGACGTGTTTTTTTACCAAAGTCTACTTTAGTATATTATTAGTATATTTTTTTACCAAAGTTTATTTTAGTATATTTTAGGATATTTTAGTATATTTTAGTATATCGTGCTTCTTTAGTTCCTTCATTTCTAGTGAATAAAAAATCTTATAGAATGATAAAATTTTCAAAATCTAACTGCGACTTTTTTAAGCTATAGCCACAAATAGTTTGAAATCTTTTTTTTTTTAAACCTTAAATGAATGAGTTTGATAGTTTAAGAATTGTTTAGTAACTAATGTTAATGTTTCAATTCAATTGTTTATATACTTATGCATTCTATTGGGCATGAAAACTAAAAACTCACTTAAACTGTTTATAATTTGTTTTATAATTTTTATAACTTCGCTTTACCTATGCCTATCCTGATCGGAAATAGTTAATCTGATACGTAAATAAAAAAATTTGAAATCAAATTTCTCTAAATAAAATTAATAAAAAGTTTTTATTTAGAAGTACTATTAATTTTTTAAGATACCGGGCTTCCATTACTTCTTATACAATATAAGCATGTATTAAATAATTCTTATACAATATAAGCATGTATTATATACAATATAAGCATTATTCTTTTTTATACTGAATGTAAACTTTACACCATATCTTCACAACAAAAATTGTTCCATTCTCCACCTCGGTTTCTTTTCCACAGACTCCATCTTTACCCCAACTTAAAAATGTTGTTAGTGTAACTCTTCTACCAGAAGATGCCATTACTATCTTTACTGAAAAACTAGAAAAACTTGAAAACTTGATTGACTGGATAACTTGAATAACTTGATAACTACAAAGCAGACACACTATTTATATTATTCTATAAAAATTGATTAGCCGTCTGTTGATTTTTAATGAGATATTTCATTTTTAATAACTAGTTATACAATTGCATATTAAATAAGCTGCCGTCTCGTTAAGAAAAACCATTAAGTTAACGCGGAAGTTAACAGGGAAATAATTTAAATGTCTTTAAAGTAAGACAAACTAGTTTATCGAAAAAAATATCACATGGATAATTTTTTTTATTATCGTTATTATTATAAATACCAAAAACCCAAAATAAAATTCTAATTCTTGTGCATCAAATGCGTATATTTCCCTTTTTTAATCAAATAATTATTAAATTTATAACATAATACTGTAACTCGATATTATATCGATTCGATATTATACTCGATATAATACGGTAATTCGATATTATATCAATCAGTTATCGTCGTTTGAAAAACAGTACGATTTAGTTATATTATTTAAATTGTTTAAATTATAACTGTTTAAATTTTACATTTAAATATAAAAAATTATAACATGGATTTTGCTATCCATATTAAAATTATGTCATAAGAGAAATTTTAAAAGAGTACATAAATAAAAAAAACATCATAAAATTCCCTTATTTTTTACCCAAAATTTATTTTTGAGACGGGCTTTTTTTGGCCCGTCTAAACTGACTTAGACGGGTGCGGAGACGGGCACGGGCCATAGCCCGCCATTCCTGCCGAAGCCTGTATATATATATATGTACATATACATATATATATATATATATATATATATATATATATATATATATATATATATATATATATATATATATATATATATATTATATATACATATATATATATTATATATACATATATATATATATATATATTATATATACATATATATATATATATATATATTATATATACATATATATATACACATATATATATATAGAACTCTTTTATGTTGTCAGAAAGTTTTTTCCATATTTTGTTGACAAAAGGTAAAAATTAAAATGCAAGACCGGAATTTTTTATTATTAATTGATAGACTGCCTGCCCCAACCAAACCCTCAGTCGATGTAGCAGCACTCCCTTGCGGTTCAGGCTAAAAAATAGTAGATGTAGCAGCACTCCGTTGCGAGTCAGGCTATTGGTCAGTTGATATAGCAGCACTCTCTTGCAAGTCAGGCTATTTGACAGTCGATGTAGCAGCACTCCCTTGCGAGTCAGGCTATAAGATAGTCGATGTAGCAACACTCCATGCATGATTTACAGTTAAAAAAATATAAATATTTTATTAAAAAATTAAAAATAAAAACATTTTATTAAAAAAAAAAAAAAAAAAAACATTGTTTATATTGTTAAAAACATTCAGAATATTTTTAAAAACATTCTGGTCAATTAAATCTGCGTTTTTGTGGTTTTTTTAAAAAACAATTAATTTGTAATTAAATTAATGGTTTTAACTTTCTGACAACACGCAAATGTTAGATGAAAGTCAAAAGTAATTAAAAGTGACGTATGTGTTGGCGTAAGAATCATTTTTTTCCTTCCGCTCTTTCCAAATGCAACAATCTATAGAACTTTATATATATATATATATATATATATATATATATATATATATATATATATATATATATATATATATATATATATATATATATATATATATATATGTATATATATATATATATATATCATAATTTATTTTTAAATACCTGTGGCTGAAAGAACTTCTTTGATTCGCCTTACACGATTTTCTGTCAAACCAAATATAGATATGAAGGCTTTGATACACAAACATATTTTTGTAGAACTCTTGTTCTACAAAAATATGTGTGTGTATCAAAGCCTTCATATCTAACAATGTTCAGGTGATACTTAAACGAATAACTATGAAGTTTAGATTGTTCGATTATTAAATTTCTGCTTCGTTGACGCTTAATGCTATGAACAGAAATAAGAGAAGAAATATTCAAATCCTGCTCATCCTTTGTTTTCAAGTTGTTGAAATATGATATAAGTTTTATTCTGTCATCTTCTGTCGTAACTTCAAAACAATTCAGACTAACACAGTTACATGGTATTCCTATAACATGATTTTTTAATCTCAGATCTCGAGTAAACTCTCTTTTTCTTCCATTAACTGCCTTTTTTTGAGGTTTTTCTGTGACTGTAGGGTTGTTTAGATTAGCCGCTGCCATATTTTTTAATGATAAATATTGGTCACGTGACTTATTATTTTATTATCATTGGTTTAGTTATTAATAACTTGGACAACTGCGTTTTTTACCAAGTAAACATTGGACAACAGTGGTTGTTTTAAAGTTGCCCTTTTTTTAAAATAACCATAGAACCTTATAACATTTTTTTTATTATGAATTTTCAAATTAAAATAGCTTAATACTAGAATATCATAAAAATATCTCAAACTCAAAATTTTCAAAAGGTGGACATCTGTGGTTTTACCCATGTGGTCTTCAATTGTATGTCTATATTGAGCATATGAACATCATGTCATCTGATTAGTCTAAAAAAAGTAATCGAATTAAAAAAGGAAAAAATACGCCACATGTATTAACTGGAAATCAATTTATTTATACATATTAATAAAACAAAATATATAAAGAAAAGTATACCATCATACTTGATACTTGAACCCAAATTTGATACATGTTTGATGTTTGTGGTTCTCTCTCTCATATTTATGTCAATGTAAAAAAAAACTTGTTGTTGAATTAGTAATGATGATTGTAGAGAAAAAAATATTTGGATGAACTTCAGTCCCCCATTTTTTTTGGGGGGGGGGGTTAAGGTTAGGTTCAGGTAGCCCCATGTTGTAATAAAGGTTTTTACCCATTCGACACCTGGGAGATTTTCATTGAAACATTAAACATCACTCCCTAATCGATCTAGATAGGATTTCACAATAATTCGAAGATCAAATGAGGTCAGTGGGTAGCCAAAAGTTGAAACTTTATTCAAGCAATCACAAAATGACTGTTCTTTTTCAGGTGTGAAGACAGCCGGATGTCCTGCATGTTTCTTTGTGATAGGAAGGTGTTGTCTTCGTAGAGCTCTCTTAATGCTGGAACAGCTGATTCTAAATTGTTCTTCAGCAAATTGTTTGCTTATAGCTCCACATTCAAAACTAATACAGGGTTGCTCTAAGTTTTGATTGGTATAGTCTTTATAAGCTCTTGATTCCAATTTATTTCAAAATAAAATATAATTATAGAGAAAAAATTCCCTATACAAAAAATCCTAAAAGTTTAATGAAAGTTACTAAAACTTATGTTATAACACTTTGTATACTCACCTTTATAAAAAAATATATATATTTAAGTAAGGAAATAGAAGCTCTTAAATGTTTAAATGGGGAGAAGCTATTAGTAAAAAGGAAGTCCGTTTTTAACAAAGTTTATCATCAAAAGCATAAGTTGTTAACAAAAAAGAACAGAGTATATATCTTTTAAATAAATTTTTTTTAAATAAACAAAATACAAATTGTTAACAAAAAGGTACAGAGTATATATCTTTTTAATAAATTTTTTTTAAATAAACAAAATACAAATTGTTAACAAAAAGGTACAGAGTATATATCTTTTTAATAAATTTTTTTTAAATAAACAAAATACAAATTGTTAACAAAAAGGTACAGAGTATATATCTTTTAAATAAATTTTTTTTAAATAAACAAAATACAAATTGTTAACAAAAAGGTACAGAGTATATATCTTTTAAATAAATTTTTTTTAAATAAACAAAATACAAATTGTTAACAAAAAGGTACAGAGTATATATCTTTTTAATAAAATTTTTTTAAATAAACAAAATACAAATTGTTAACAAAAAGGTACAGAGTATATATCTTTTAAATAAATTTTTTTTAAATAAACAAAATACAAATTGTTAACAAAAAGGTACAGAGTATATATCTTTTAAATAAATTTTTTTTAAATAAACAAAATACAAATTGTTAACAAAAAGGTACAGAGTATATAACTTTTAAATAAATTTTTTTTAAATAAACAAAATACAAATTGTTAACAAAAGGTACAGAGTATATATCTTTTTACTAAGTTTTTTTTAAATAAACAAAATACAAATTGTTAACAAAAAGGTTCAGAGTATATATCTTTTTAATAAAATTTTTTTAAATAAACAAAATACAAATTGTTAACAAAAAGGTACAGAGTATATATCTTTTTAATAAATTTTTTTTAAATAAACAAAATACAAATTGTTAACAATAAGGTACAGAGTATATATCTTTTTAATAAATTTTTTTTAAATAAACAAAATACAAATTGTTAACAAAAAGGTACAGAGTATATATCTTTTTAATAAATTTTTTTTAAATAAACAAAATACAAATTGTTAACAAAAAGGTACAGAGTATATATCTTTTAAATAAATTTTTTTTAAATAAACAAAATACAAATTGTTAACAAAAAGGTACAGAGTATATATCTTTTAAATAAATTTTTTTTAAATAAACAAAATACAAATTGTTAACAAAAAGGTACAGAGTATATATCTTTTAAATAAATTTTTTTTAAATAAACAAAATACAAATTGTTAACAAAAAGGTACAGAGTATATATCTTTTTAATAAAATTTTTTTAAATAAACAAAATACAAATTGTTAACAAAAAGGTACAGAGTATATATCTTTTTAATAAATTTTTTTTAAATAAACAAAATACAAATTGTTAACAAAAAGGTACAGAGTATATATCTTTTTAATAAATTTTTTTTAAATAAACAAAATACAAATTGTTAACAAAAAGGTACAGAGTATATATCTTTTAAATAAATTTTTTTTAAATAAACAAAATACAAGTTGTTAACAAAAAGGTACAGAGTATATATCTTTTTAATAAATTTTTTTTAAATAAACAAAATACAAATTGTTAACAAAAAGGTACAGAGTATATATCTTTTTAATAAATTTTTTTTAAATAAACAAAATACAAATTGTTAACAAAAAGGTACAGAGTATATATCTTTTTAACAAAAAGGTACAGAGTATATATCTTTCTAATAAAAAGGTACAGAGTATATATCTTTTAAATAAATTTTTTTTAAATAAACAAAATACAAATTGTTAACAAAAAGGTACAGAGTATATATCTTTTAAATAAATTTTTTTTAAATAAACAAAATACAAATTGTTAACAAAAAGGTACAGAGTATATATCTTTTAAATAAATTTTTTTTAAATAAACAAAATACAAATTGTTAACAAAAAGGTACAGAGTATATATCTTTTTAATAAAATTTTTTTAAATAAACAAAATACAAATTGTTAACAAAAAGGTACAGAGTATATATCTTTTTAATAAATTTTTTTTAAATAAACAAAATACAAATTGTTAACAAAAAGGTACAGAGTATATATCTTTTTAATAAATTTTTTTTAAATAAACAAAATACAAATTGTTAACAAAAAGGTACAGAGTATATATCTTTTAAATAAATTTTTTTTAAATAAACAAAATACAAGTTGTTAACAAAAAGGTACAGAGTATATATCTTTTTAATAAATTTTTTTTAAATAAACAAAATACAAATTGTTAACAAAAAGGTACAGAGTATATATCTTTTTAATAAATTTTTTTTAAATAAACAAAATACAAATTGTTAACAAAAAGGTACAGAGTATATATCTTTTTAACAAAAAGGTACAGAGTATATATCTTTCTAATAAAAAGGTACAGAGTATATATCTTTTAAATAAAATTTACTTAAAAAGTAACAGTTAGTATAAAAATATTTTACTTCATTAAATATTTTTTACTGTTAGTATAAAAATATTTAATGAAGTATATATCTTTTCAATAAAATTTACTTAAAATTATAAATATTAAAAAAATTATAGATATTAAAAAACTATATATCTTTTCAACATTTTCTTTAAACACATTTTTTCAATAATATTTTTTTCAACACATTTTATGATTACACTTACTACAAACAGATTTAACTTATGTGTTTTTTCATGACATTACCACTTTACTGGTACAGACAACATTCTTGCTCTCAACAAACCCAAGTCACATTATAGCTAAGTGCACCATTTGGCTAGCAAGGTCAACACTCTTGCTGTAAACTAAGCCAAGTCACAAAAATTTGAAACCATGCAAACAACATAATAACCACTTAAAAAACTATATACACATAACATAACACATCACAAACATAGAAACACTTCATATATAAAAGATATTTACACACTTACAAAATATAAACCCATTTACCCTTAACACATATAAACACATAATAAATAACACATAAATGTAATTAAATATATAAGTTAAGACAAATACATAAATTAGAAACATTTATAAAATACAACCTTATTTTTGTAATATTTGTTTAATGACATACCTTGTAATAAGTGTTTAAGGTTAATCTTTTACTACAGAAGTCATCAAATTAAAAATAACATAAGGTTAATCTTTTACTACAGAAGTCATCAAATTAAAAATAACATAAGGTTAATCTTTTACTACAGAAGTCATCAAATTAAAAATAACATAAGGTTAATCTTTTACTACAGAAGTCATCAAATTAAAAATAACATAAGGTTAATCTTTTACTACAGAAGTCATCAAATTAAAAATAACATAAGGTTAATCTTTTACTACAGAAGTCATCAAATTAAAAAGTTATTAATTATATATTAAGTTATATACAAGTTATAAATTAATCTGACAAAGCAAAGTTTTCAATCTTATTACTAATTAAGCAGATATTACCAGATTATAAAGATTTAAGAATACCTCATCAAGTGGTCAAAAATATAAAGAGAAATATTTAAAGATCAAGCATGCTAATTCTTATTTAAAAAACTCTGTGTAAGCGCGCACAAATAAGTTAAAGCAACAGCAGCGTTAAGTTCAGCAATAAAATATAGTGATTATCAATCCTTGGGTATGCTGGGTAGTTATCTATTATAAACATTACTATCCTCTTTCTTTTTTAAACTTTGTATCCATTATCTGTATCTACTCTTCGAACAGTACGCTATCCATCCAGCTTTTTTTTTGCTTTCTGTATCTGCAATGTAAGTGCTTTACTCCTTTAAAGCAGCAAGGTGATTTTGATTTAACTATCACAAACAATTTTATCGCCCGCTGCATTTGCGCTGACGCAGTGGTTTGAGTTATCAAGTGATTTCTATGAGAAAGTATTAGTGAGGGTTCAAGGGATAATGCTTAAATAAAATAGAGGATTCAGTGTGAGGGTTCCCATTTATCAATATAGGAATGTCAACAATATTGCGATAGTTGTTTGCAGTAAATAACTGAGTTTTATTAGAGTTTAAGTTCACAAGCCACTGCAAGCCCCAAGCTGTTACAGAAAAAAGATCAGATATAAGATTGGCTGCCTGTTTAAACCCATCAAAAAATGAAGACTCTTTGTCAATACTGGAGTATAAAGTTGAGTTTTCAGCCCTTTTAGAAGTCAGGAAAATCATGATTGTCAGCTGTAGAGCAAGAATAACGAAATCCGTAATTATTGTTAGAGAGTAAATTATTGGACTCAAGATAAGATGTTAGAAAATTGATGATCAAAGATTCAAAGACCTTGCTAATAATAGAAACAAGATGATGCAATAGAAACAAGATTACACTATAGTGGAAGGGGTCAGTGTTTTCCAGAGTTTTTAAAAATTAGAACCAATGATCTTTTCTACCAGACAGGAAAACGAGGTTTAGTCTTTTTTTTTCTTTTTTTCTCTATATATCTTTACTTCCAACAAGGCTGCAAGCAACCACTATTGTTGGAAGTTGGAACACTGTTGTTGGAGTTAGAAGTTACTGGAAAAGAAAAAATAAAGTTTATAAAGCATGATAAAATTATATGAATGAGGAAAACAAAACGAAGGGAGTGAACTATGAAGAACTATGTTTACAATGTGTTTTTAGACCTTTTATAAAAGAGAAAGGACATCATTCGAAGATCTGCTCCAGATATGGCAACAGAATTCCATACAAGGACTGATTTGAGATTTGTAGTGATTAAAAATAGAATCTAGAGTAAGAAAGTGGCAGGCATGATAAAGAGATAGGACCTTAGCAGATGCTAATTTTGCAATTTGATATATGGTTTCTTCTGCAATTTGATATATGATTATTTTGCAATTTGATATATGGTTTCCAAGAAAGATCAGAAGTAAGAGTTAATCCTAGAAGGCAAAGGGTAGATAAATCATTGAGCACATTATTGTTCATAAATATAGAAATCTTCCTATATAAATATATAGGAATCTTCCTAGATTATTATCTTCCATAAATATAGGAATCTTCCTAGATTGTTGCAATAACAATTGGCTAAAAAAAAATTAAGTTTTATCTGAGTTAAAGTTCACCAGCCACTGAGAACGCCATGCTGTAGCAGAAGTGAGATATTTTTTAAACTCAAATGCACCCTCCAAGAAATCAGAGTGATGGCTTCTTATCAAGACAAGAGTAAAGATTAGTATTATCAGCGAACAATGCCACCTTAGATGTGAGAATTTCTGGGAGATCGTTAATGTCAATTTAAAAAAGTATAGGACCAAGGATAGATTCTTGAGGAACCTGAACCCCCTTAAACCCCTGAAGTTACAGGAGATCAAGAAGAGTGCTATACATGGAGGACAACTTTTACCTTAGGATTGGTAAGGAAAGATTCAATCTCAAGGTGTGACCTGATACACTGTAAAAAGAGAGCTTTTGGAGAAAACCATCATGCCATTATGGAGAAGACTAGCATATATATAACTACTTATAACTATATATATATATATATATATATATATATATATATATATATATATATATATATATATATATATATATATATATATATATATATATATATATAGTTATAAGTAGCGCGCTTTATAAGCGAGAGGTTCCAAGTTCGATCCCCACCACGTCCCTGATAGTACCGCACTCAACTTGTTTCTCCGCACAGCAGCCTTGATCGTCAAGTTTCGTGTTTCGGAGGTATAGAGTTGAGAGAGGGTTTAACCACAGTTAAGTAACCTCCTCGCCTGTAGTGGCCTTCTCGGCATTGGGGAGGTGAATTAACAAAAAATATATATATAACTTAATTTGCTAGTTTAGATAAGCACTCTGGCGTCACACTGAAAAAGCCAGCTGGGTGCTTCAGTACATATATTGACTGACTCAGGAAAGAAAGCGAATAAAATAAACAACATAATAAAATAAGCAAAATAACAACATAAGTGACATAACAAAATAAGCAACATAACACACTAAGCAACATAACAAAATAAGCAAGGCATGAAAACATAACAACAAACAACAAACAAAGCAAACAAACAAAACAAACAACAAACAAAGCAACATAACAAAATAAGCAAGGCATGAAAACGAGCAAAATGATATCATAGCAACATATTTACACAATATTTTATAAGATTTCCATTTATTCATATTTTTAATGTTAACCTATTAAACATTTTAATAAAATATATAAGTAACTACAGGGTTCCCATATGTTCTGATTTTACGAAAGTGAGCGCAATGAAAGTTTTAATTTTAATTAATTTAGCGTTGCGCTCGCCTACGTAAAATCAGGACATGATTTTACATAGGTAAAAATTCATATTTGCACCTTGGTAACTATGTCATATTTACACCTTGGTAACTATGTGTGCAAAAATGAATAACCTATAGATAAAAAAATTCACCAAAAAAAAAAAAGGTTAAAATTCAATTTAACTGATATGAGCTCTAAGCTACACTTTATATTTTGATGCAAATTAAAAATATAACTATAAATAACAAAATAATTATCATAACTTAAATACAATAATCAGAGTATTTATTTAAGATGTTTACTAAAATCATGAAAACATTTTGAAGTTTTCAGAACGTTCCATAAATTTTTATACAAGTTGCTCGCCAACCTAATAAATTCGCAAAGTTACGTTTCTTTCTATTTTTTAATCACCCATGACTTGACCTTTAAACATGTGAATGTTGAAGTTAAAGTGAATGAGAAAAATATTGAAGTTAAAGTGCTCAGTGAAGTGTGAATGTTGAAGTCAAAGTGCGAAGTGAAGTGCGAATGTTGAAGTCAAAGTGCGAAGTGAAGTGTGAATGTTGAAGTCAAAGAATATTTTATTATTTTAGTTGCTTTTGGATTGAATAAGATGAAAAAAATAATAAATGTGGATGCATTTTTGCTATTACTTGTGGGTTTTTTTATTTAAAAAAAGAAAGTATTCTGCAAGATATTACAGCGGTTTTTTTTATGTCCAAAACCACATCTTCTCATTCTCGTAGTTTTAGCAAGATATTGATTCTTACTATTCAATGCAGTCGTGGCGCAGTGGTAAGAATTCTGGCTCAGAGCCCATAGATCCTAGGTTCGACGCTGGCTCTAGTCCAATAAGCGACATTGTTAAGGAAGAAGACGTGATCTTCCTTGTTAAATACTCTTCCACGGCGCTCTGTGATAAGACCGCAAAGACTTCTGGGAGCACTTTAATAACTAGAAAAAATTTATATTAGCTTGAAAATAAGGCTATCATTTTTTTGTTGTTGTGGTTTAATTATTATTAATAAATTAAGTAAATTTATTAAATTTACAATAAAGTTTTTTAAATAATATTTTTTCCTATTAAATTTTTTTATAAAATTTATAAAAGTCGGAAAAATAAGAAAAAGCAAAAACAAGTTTTCTTAAAACAAAAATATAAATAAAACAAATTTTTTCATTTAGGTGAGGGTCATTTTCAATACAGCACTGAAGAAAGTAGATCTTTAGAAATATATTGTGAATATCCTGCTGCGCTTAGAAAATACACATCTCGTGTGATGTTTCCGCCATTAGCTGTTCCCGAAGATCCGAATTTACGTTCAATAACTATTCAGTTACAGTGCAGTCTTACAGGAGAGATGATTAATTGCATTTTAACAATGCGTTATTCTGAAACATTATCGAACTACTCATTTGAGGCGTCATCAGTTAATCGATTATTTATTGACTCACCTCATCTCAAAAATGTCGTGCACAACTTGCAGTTGATATCTCCTGGGTCTGAATACAAAAATGAAGCTAAATGCCAATATAATGACAACATTTTGCATACAACATTTGGATTATCAGCTTTTAAGATTAGAGTAGTTCATTCACGCGATCCTATATTATCTGTAGTTGAAGTTATTGATCTATCTGAAAATGTACTTGCTACTTCTCACACAGTAGGAAGGTTTTCTTTGCCAAGTGAAAAACAGGTTTTAAAATCTCAGAATGTTTTTACGCATGAGCAATCTTTTGAAAGATCTATGTTGATCAGAGGATCAAAAAAAGATTGGGGATTACTAAAATCACGATGGAAAGGATTTACTAAGGCAAAAAAAAATCGTAGAGGTCAGCCCGGAGAAATGGAAATAAAGTTGTTTACATTAAATGGAAAAAACTCTAAGTACGAAAATGTGAATAAGATAAATGATGTTAAATTTGAGTGGGCTACAGAACAAGGACGTGGAAGTGTAGACTTACACAGTGGTTATATTCGATTTTCTGGAAGTGTTTCGGATGTTCCTGAATTTCTGTGTGTTGCGCATTCAATTGCCATTTTGTTTGTTCTTTGTCAGCCGCGCCCTCCACCACCTAAAGCAGGTGGTGGTTATTTACCGCCAAATCGACTCGGACATTTGAATTTAGATGCAATGGGTTTGTTAGTTATTGGTGGCTTGTATGCAACTACTCTCCCGAAATGGTACCATGTTGGGACACTGAGAGGTTATTTCATTCAAGTTCCTAAAGTTTCTAAACGTTACAGTGATGACAGTAATGACATCGATGGTGAAGAAGATAACTGTAATAGCGAGTTGGATTCTGAAAATGTTAGTTTTGGTAGGTGTGACACTTATTGGATAGAAAATAATAGTGGTTGTGGTAATTGTGGAAGTGGAGGTGGATGCAGCAGTAGTTGTGGTGATAATAACATTTGTGAAAATAATAGCGGGGGTGGTTGTGGAAGTAGTTGCGAAGGGGGAGGAGGATGTGGCAGTAGTTGTGGAGGAGGAGGTGGTGATGATTGATTTATTTGTTTTATATGGTGTTTTTTTTTTTTTGTTTAAATTTTCTGTTAGGCATATAGAAAACAATGTGGAATTAAATTAATAAAATAAATTTATTGAGATATTTTATATGTTTTATATTTTTATATATATATTTTATATAACTTAAAAAAATACTTTAATTAATGTGTATTTTGTTTCAATTATGCTTTTTCAGAGTTAATAAAAGATTTTATCCAATTCTACGTGAGTTTTCACGTTGCATCTTTATTTTTAATAAATATACACTTAGTTACCGAGTTTGGAAATTGAAAATATAAGCTAGAAAAAAAGAAAAATTGTGGTTTAGGACCTTACTTTTTTTAAAAAAAACATTCCTTTAAATTATAGATAAACTGAGATAATTATAAATTAAAAGAAAAATTACAAAAGACACAATGCATATTGTATATACAGTGGTGTGAAAAATATTAAGACCACCAAGAAAAAAAGCTTTTTTTTTAGTTTATACCACTTTTTAGATTCTAAAAAAGTTGCAGCACTACTTTATTTTATTATAAACGTGCTGTGGGTGTGGCTGAGTATTGAAATTATTAATTTTAATTTTAATTTATTAACTTTTATTGTAGAGTTATGTGTTTTAGTAAACATTTGGTATATTTTGCCTTGTGAAATGTAAGTTGCAGACAAGTGAATATGTATGGTTCAAACGAACTATAAGTGATTTTTGTTAGATTATTGCTGTTGTTAGTGATACAGTTTAATATTTTTCTGATTTTAAATATGTGATTTTGATTATTTAAGCATTTTTTTTTGTCAGATTATATTATATTTTCAAAATATGGGTAAAGTTGCTGACCCTAGTCCCAGAAAGCGAGGCAAAGTTGAAGCATTATTAAAGTTGGAAACATTTTCACAACGGGAAATTGCCAAGAGATGTGGACTAAGTAAAACAGCAGTTTTTACCATCAAGAAACGATTGGACTTTGGTTTTACATCCTCTCCAAGACGTTCCACTTCAGGACGAAAACCAGTCATGACGCCATGTGCAAGAAGGGTTCTGCTTGCAAACGTTCGAAAAAACAGAAGAATGACCAGCAAGCAGCTCCAGGGTGTGCTGCAGGAGCACCAGATCAATGTCTCAACAAGTTGTGTTCGGAGATGGCTGATACAAGATGGATTTGTAGCACGTCGACCGCGCAAAAAACCGCTCTTGACCAATGCTCAACAAATGCGACGGCTGCAATGGGCCATGGATCACAAAGATTGGACCACAGAACAATGGAGAAAGGTATTTTACCCTTTACCATTTTTTATATAAGAGCTTACAATCATGTACTTTAAGTTGAAGCAAAATGTAACATATTTTTTCATATAATAATGATGTTTAATATCATTACCCACTAGTGCAATTGTTTTATGTATCGAACATTGTAGCAATGGCTATGTTTATTGCATGAATTCAAAATGAATTGAACATGTAACCAGTGATTACAGGATGTTAATCTAATGTAAGCTCAAGGCTTTTACAGTGTGTTTGTATTTTTAGGTTTGCTTTAGTGACGAGTCTATGTTCGAGATACTCGATGATAAATGTCAGTACGTGCGCCGTCGTTCTGGGGAAGAATTTCATCCGCAATGTCTGGTAAAGACCGTCAAGCATCCTACCTCAGTAATGATATGGTCAATGATAAGTTCCCATGGTGTAGGAGCCCTTAGAATTGTTGAAGGCAGAATGAATCAACATCAATACATCAACATATTAGAGAAAAGCCTTCTACCTCAACTTCCAATTCATTTTCCTGATGGTGATTTCATCTTCCAACAAGACGGTGCACCGTGTCATCGGGCACTCTCTGTTACAAACTTTTTGAATCGTAATAATGTTCCTATCCTACCATGGACTGGTAATTCACCTGATATGAACCCGATAGAAAACTTGTGGATGATAGTCAAAAAGAGAATTGCCGACAGAAAACCAACAACAAAAGTCGCATTGATTGAGGCGCTCATAGAGGTTTGGACACATGATCCAGAAATACAAGACATGTGTCCAAGACTGATTGATGGAATGCCTAAGAGGGTTGAAAAACTTATTGCAGCTAGAGGAGCATCCACAAAATACTGAACTATGCCCATTTTATGACATTGTGTGCGTGTCTTTAAAGGAAATATTCAAAAAATTTACTTTTTCAACAATGGTCTTAATAATTTTCACACCACTGTATATTGCATATTTTTTTCATTTTAAAGTTTAACAGTAACTTTAATAAAGTTATTGAAAATAAAATTTTGATTATCCAGGAAAATTTTTGCTCGCCTTGAAACTTTTTGCTTGTGAAAAAATGATGCGTGTAGAAAAGTTCTTAAAATGTTTTGGCTTTCGTTTACTTTTTTTTTATATCTTCAGTTAACCATGATTCATTTAACTAAAATGCGGCATCCCCTTTAACTCGCGATGTTTTGGAATACTTGGATAATCTAAATAATATTCACAAAATGTCAAATAATTTGTAATGATCAAGTTTTAATATAAAAAATAAATACATTTTTGATTAGGGGCTTTGATAAATTACGTTTGCGGGTATTAGAAAAGAAGGGGAGGGGGTATTAAAAAACGTATAAATGCGTTCAAGAGTAAGGTAGTGTTAAACAGACATCGATGACGTACGCGGTTCGGCTACTAAAACTTTATTTCTTTTTTTAACAAAAGCATTAAGTTTCGCAAGTTTAAAAAGTTAATGTTTTTTTGTTTGCGGCATTGAACGAGCAGAATTATTATAAATCATAGTTTTTTTATATTAAAAAACAAAAAAAATTGAAACATTGACTTGACAAACTGGAAAACGAATCTAATAAAAAAAAGCAAAGGTTGTAATAAAAAAAAAAGACGTTAACAATATATCACATTTAAAAAAAAAAAAAAAAAAAGACGTCAACGATAATATATTATATAATTATATCATATATCAAACAAACGCCGGAATAACCTAAGGATTGATGGATTAACTGAGCTACTAAATGAAACTTAGAATGATGCAAATCAACTCAGAGATATGTTTAGAAACAAGCTGGAAATCTTGGAGCATATAATTACTGAAAAAACTCGTCGTGTCAGGAAAATAAAAAAAGATAAATCTCCAAGAAAAATAGTCGTTAAACTATTAGACTTTCAAAATAAAAAATAAAATTTTAACATTAAGAAAATAATAAAGGGTAGCGGGATATTAAGCAACAAAGATTAGGGGAATGAAACATTGGAAATAAGAGAAAAGCTATGGGAAGATGTTAAAATATTTCACTAAGAAGGTAAATACGTCATTAAAAATACTAGCAGATCGGAGCCGTAAAAATACGGGTCTTTGTAAGTCTAACATCTTTGTAACCCCAATGACCTTTTTTATACTTTCTCCTTAAAAATATATATCCTAGCTGTCCGGACCCGTAAAATACAGGTCTTTACCAAACCAACAATTTCTATACTGATCTACTCCAGACCAATCGTTTCCGTACTTAATTCCTAATCAGAGGTGGAAAAAGTAAATAAAATTTTGTATTCGAGTAAAAGTACAGTTACTTGAGTGAAATTTTACTCAAGTAGGGAGTTTAGTCAATTTTTAAAGCGAATGTAAATCTTTCTTTTTTTAATTGCATTGGGTTCCTTTATATATTTCATTTCCAAAAAGGTTTCAACCACTTCTGCGGCTAATTTAATTCCAAAGATACACGTGTTTTAATATTTTCATAGACTTTTTATGAAATATTTTCTTAAAGTATCTCGTTAAATTTTTGGCACGAAAAAAAACTTTTTTATAATTATTTTTTCTTGCTTTAAAACTTTTTGCGTTAACAAACTTTTAATAAAGATTTATTAGAAATTAAATCGTTAATCAAAATTATTTGAAAAATTTATAAATATAATTTTTTAAACCGTAGAATATGTTTTAAACTTTTATAACATAACTTCAATTTTTAAATGATTTAATTTATAATAGGTTGAGCGTAACAAAATTTTGAGGAGAAATATTAATTTAAATCAACTTTTATTTGAACTTTCTTTAATAAATTATCAAATCAAAAACTTTGTTAATAATTTCAGTATTATCATAGATTTAAAAAGAAATTTAACCGTTTTAAGTCTGTTGTTTAGACTAATTTTTCTAATAGGTTTTTTTTTTATAATTTTGAGGTTTTGAATTTTTTTAAAAACAATGAATGAAAAACTTGTTGAATTGTTTTATTTGATAGTGTTTTGTTTTATTTGATTGTGTACCTAAATTGACAGATTTAGTCAACAGAATACTTTTATGGATTATTTTCTATTTCAAGTTGCAAAAGATGTCTTAAATCTATTTTTTTAAATATTGAACTATTAACCTACCCAAATTTGTCTATATGATGCAAATTATTTGAAATCAGAAATTTAAATTTTCAAAATTCATTTAAAACTACCAAGTCGGTAAGTTTACTGAAATGGATATCATATCGGTAAGTTTACCGAAAAAAAAAAAAAATAAAATAAAATAAAAAGTTTTTGTTATCGAACGTTTTGTTGAAACTTCAGTGTAGGCTACCCTAAAATAAGAGTAACCTACTGATAAAAAAATTAGAGGATAGCGGTCAGCTTTGAATGTTTCTTTAAGTTTTTATTACAATTTTTAAAAATTTGACCGCTCCTTTCTAACAGTACATACACAGATATATAGATTTATATATTTCTCTAACTGTATATATATATATATATATATATATATATATATATATATATATATATATATATATATATATATATATATATATATATATATATATATATATATATATATATATATATATATATATTCTAAATAAGTATCCGAACAAAATTTAAAAGATTAAGGCTGAAAAATTAACGCTTCACCAAGTAATTATTTTTATAGCTTTTTAATATCGAGTTGGACCGCCTTTAGTTTTTATGACTTCTGCAAGTTGACATAGCATCGATTCAACTAATTTCTTTGTCGAATCTGAGTTGATATCAGCCCAAGCTTCTTGGAGCATGATCTTTAGCTCTTCTTTTCTTTTTAGACATCGTGTGCCACATTTTTTATCCAGATTAGCCCAGAGATGTTCAATTGGATTGAGACCTGGACTTTGCGCTGGTCATTCAAGTAACTCAATTTGCTTTATAATAAAAAAAACTCTTTTGTTTTCTTTGACGTATGTTTAGGGTCATTGTCTTGTTGGAAGATAAAGTGTTTTCTTAATCGCAGTTTTTTAGTTAAAGTCAGAAGATTATTATTGAGAATGTTAACAAAAGCCTCAGAGTCCATAATTCCCTCAATAAACTCCAGTTTTCCTATTCCGTTCCAAGCCATCGATCTCTATACCATAACATTGCCACCACAAAAGTTTACTGTGCCTCCAATATAACTGAGTGCAAATGCTTCACCTTTTTTTTTATACTTTTTGAGCTCCATCGGACTTCACAAGATTAAATTTTGACTCGTCCGTTCACAAAACTTTCCTCCAAAATAATACCGGCATACTTACATATTTTTTGCAAACGCAAGTCTTCGTTCTGATGGATTTTTGAAAGGAATAGTTTCTTGCGTGGAACTCTTGCTTTGAATCCACTTTCTTTCGATCAATTTCGAATAGTACATGAGCTCACTTGTAACCCAAAATCTTTCTCAAAGAGGCTTGACATTTTTGGTGCTGATAAACAGCGGTTTTTTTGCATCATCTTGACAATTTGTCGATCTATTCTTGATGTTGTTTTACTCTTGGCTGATTTTGCGCATATTCAAAAATATTATACTTTTTTAATCAGATTTTTAAGCTGATGCTTCCTAATGCCATTCCAGTCGCGTTATTTATTGACCTAAATGTTTTACCTCAATAACCAAATTGTGCTGAACTTGGGACCATTCCTTGATTTTAACTCCCATACTTGATGAAATCAATGGTAAATCAACTGAATTTAAAAAATATCAGTCAATTATTAAAAATTACTCGTTGTAAAAGAACAATGATTGTTCAAATGGTCATTTTAGTGGTGGTCAAGGGTGGTCCTACGATGTCCCGATATTTTTCAAATAGATGGGACATGTTGTATGTCTAAATATAGGTAATTGTGGTCAGGGAATTTGAAACAGGATCTCAAGAAAGACTATCAGTCTACAAGAAAATGTAGTAGATTGTGGAACAGATATAGTATTACACTGCCGCGCGCGAAAACTTATTGGGTTTTGTCACTTTTGATTCAATAGTTTTATAAAGATTAATCCATTCTACATCTGATGGGATCACATGCGGTATAAACAATGTTATTTTATCAAGACCCACTTTTCCTGCAGCTTCAGCAGCAAGTCTAAAAATTGCATCATCATCACTTTTTCTTACAAGAAATAGTGTATTTTTGAATCCATGAACAATTTTGTTGTAATCATCACAGAATCCAAAAATGTGTCTTAAGGTATGCTAAATGAAAATGTTCCTTTTGTAGTTGGTTTCTGAATTATGTTTGTTTGACTTAATGCAAACCCTTGGTTATCAGCAAGTACTGTTGTTGTTGTAGAATCTTCATACCGCAACTGATTTAATCCTTGTGCTAATTGAAAGTTGTTTGGGTATTTAAGCATTCCTAACATTGTAGTTACTTGACCTGAGTGATAAACAGCTTCTACTTCTTGGTTTGATAATTGGTATGTTATTTGACTAAATAAATGTATAATACCATTATTTGTAAGTGACACTGCATCTGCATTAGAATAAGCTGTTCCATCAGCTTTAAGAAGTCTTCCTTCAAACAAGAGAAAAGCCTCAGAGGAAGTGTCAACAAATCTTGTTGCTCAACGTTGATTCTTATTTCTCCAGAACTATTTAGATTTGTACGAACCACTGGCTCATATTCGTGGAATTCAAATCTTTCAATTCTTTCATCAATATCTGGGATTTTTGTAAAATTTAATACTTCAGAAGTTGCCATAATGTTTTTTTATATACAATATAAAAAAAATTTTTTTTTTGCAAACTAATAATTGTAAAAAAACAATTGCGCAAATCTAATACCGCGTCCTTTTTTAACTAGATCTTCTATTCTTATAGCATTTTCATTTAAGATTTTTTCTGTTGATTTTTTATCGCAGCCCCATCATTATTTTATTTTTATTTGTTGTTACCTCATCAGTTCCATTATTTATTAAACTTGAAATTATTTCTTTACTTTTTTTTTTATTAATAACAGTATTTGGTTGTGAAACTAATTTTGAATATACTTTATCAATTAACTGTTTTCCTTTTTAAACTGCAACATCTCTGGCAGCTTCTATTGCTGATGCTGAAAGTTCTTTTCCTGCTGATTTAGCAGCAGTTAATGCAGTTTTTCCAAATTCTCTAGCAGCCAACCTATTTAACATAGCTGATGATACTCTCGTTGCTTTTGACGCTGCTGCTCGTTTAAATAAATTTTTTATACTGTCGAATACACGACTTCCTCTAACAACATGTTTCTTTACATATCTCTTATTATGAACAATTAGCATTTTTTATGTGCTGTATATTTTTTGTATATGCATTGAGATGATTATAAATTGAGATAAATGTAATTATAAGTAATTTTGTATCGATATATAACTTTCACTATTTATAACACCTTGCCGTAATAATTCATCACAAATTGCAACAGCTTCATTTCTTGATCCAGTATTACCTGCTTTCCATACAGCTATACGTAATTCAAGCATTTCAATTAGTGCATTAGGGTCGCTAGGAAGAATTATAGCTTGTAATCCTGTTCCTTTTGATTCACGCTTCTCATTTTTCTTTATATCTCTCCAAATTGGAGCTATTATATCTCTGTATTTTCCACTCCTAGATGACCTTGGTTTGTATGGGTGTTTAGTAGTAAATGCATCTGTTTGTATTAATACATTTTTATAATTTCTAAGATCATCTTCAGTATATAAGTTCTTATCAGGATTAAACTTTGTTATCAACTCCCAAAGACCAGGAGTACCACAATATATTTGACTATCATTAGTAATGTCATCATCATTAATAATTATTAGTTTTTTTCCAATGTATAACTTGTCATCCTTAGAATGTATTCCAAATGCAGTATCTGTAGACTTTTTACTATTAGTATACATTCTTAGATAATCTGTTGCAATTTTTCCGAGCCTCAAGGCCTTAGTTTCTTCATAAGAAGGTATTAGTTCTTTATATGCATGCTCAGCCATTATTTCAGGATACGCATTTGAAAAAGTGAGTGCAAATTTATTAGCTTGATTGTGCAATTTAGATATGTTTTCTTTTGTTCCAGCTTGACTATCAATTAATGGCTTGTACAATTTTGTCAAGTCTAACTGTAAATTAGCTTCACCCATTTTTTCATATAAATTATTCTGGTGTATTCTTTTTTTTCTATCTTAGAATTCTTTAACAATTTAATCTCTTTTTTTAAGATCTTCAATTTTTAGAAATGACATTTTATTTACTATAAAATTAAAAAAAAAAACACAACATAACGATTTATGCTGTGTTTTATGTTTTACGTTTTGTTTTAATAAATTATTTTGTGTTTTTATGTTTACATTTTTACTAAATCTACTTTGAAGTATATTAATTGCCTCACCTCTTCCTTGTTTAATTAATGATTCCTTAGTTTGTTCATCAATTTCAGTTTTTATTTTTGTTCTAATTTGTTCAAGCATTACTTGAAATTTTTCAAGTTCACCAAGTATTAGTTCATACTAATTGTCATTTATATGTAAAGCTTTAGAAATATAATCACTTATTGCATTTAGTTTTGAATCAGTTTTTAATCTTTTCATGCTTTTAAATTTAATTTTTTTTTAATTTGTCCACTTATTATTGATAACACACCTGCTCCTAATGCTATACCCTCACATGCAATAACTACTGGTGTTGCAATTATTGTTGTCAAAAAACCAATTCCAATAGTTTCAAGTGCTATAGTGTTTGCTAGTAATACATTGTCAACTGATGAAATTAATAAAACATAAACTTTCTCCTTTTTTTAATTAATACATCAGAAACAGAATTATTAACATTATTTACTACAATATCAGCAACAGACTCTGATATTACAGAATCTTCTAAACTTAACATTTTTAATTTAAGTTCTTGTTTTAGTGAAACAAACGCAACACCTTCATTAATTGCTAAACCAAACTTTATATATAACAAACTTTATATATAACATTAATTGCTAAACCAAACTAGAATATTTTGATTTGATAAAGATTTTATTGTAATGTCATGTTGTGAAAATATTTCATATCTATTCTCATATATTAATACTAAAGAGTGTTCTAAATCTTTTTGTAGCTTAAAAAGTATTTACTTAAAAAGTAAGTTCAACTCTTTTATATTTGTTTATAATTTTATGCATTGGTGGATTATTTCTTGACATTTTGTTTTTTTATATATACATGAAAAAGATTTTCAAAAAAAATCAGAGAATCATGTTCAAAAATGGAATATTAGCAAATGGTGAATTTGATTCTAATAATAAACCAGAGCTTGCTGATCTGTGGTGTAAGACTTGCTCGATTTCTTGTAATTCCGCGAACGGGGATTCTGGGATGTCTAGTACAGCCAGATTTGTAAACAATAATACGTATGTATAAACGTTTTGACAGAATAATGCCTTTGTAAAGATGGTTTGACTTATTTTTAAAAATAAAGCTTTAATAAGATGTAGTAACAATCTTTTTGTTACTTTTAAACTAAATGGTTTATTTTGAAAACGCTGGAATATGTTAGTTTAAAGCTTTTTATAGCAACTAAAGCTTGTATTTTTGTTATATTTTGAGCAATAAAAAATAACATTCAATTTTATTTTTAATGTTCAAAGTATAACAAAAATACAAACATTAAATGACATAAATTAGATGCTATGCTAATTTATAATTATATATTACAGCTTTTTCAAAATGTTATATTGCTACACTGTTTACAAACGATGTAAAAATAATTGTAACAATCATTTAAACAATGTAACATTATTACAAATGTTTAACGAAGTAAACGTATTAGTTATATGAATTATTTTTTTTCAATATATGTACGTTTCAATTCTTAACTACCCTCTGCAGTATGCTAGAAGGTTTATAATATAACTGTATGGTAGACAGCAATCAGGGTTTCATCTAAACATAAAAAAAAAATTTTAACAGCCCTACAATGAGACTATACTATAGTTTTGTAAATGTTTCAATATTTAGACATTTTATTTAGTAGCCTAAAATTATACAACTGCTGTATGAATTGTTTATTGAGCTCTGTTAGTATAAAACAACTCAAACGTTCCTTCTAGTTTTGATATGTTTTCAATATTGTTTTTTTTATACTTTTATGTATATATTTTTTTATTTTTATTTTCCTAATCTTATATATAATATAAAAAATTTTAAGGATATTAGAATTTATAATTTCAATTCAGTACATTATAAATAAATACACATTTTTTAACTAAATATAATCTTTTACTATTTATGAGTAATACGAGCCATTTTTTTAGAGCATTTTTTATAACGTGGAGCTATATCACGATTGTAAAATTTAATGAAGTAATAAATTCGAATATCAACAAAATAGTGTATCAGTTTTCTCTCCAAATGTGATGCATGTTTTGGATGAAGGTTGTATAAAAAAACGAAATTGCAGTCTTTCTTGATAGCTTTAATGATAGTTCCTGCTATATTTTTGCATACAATTATTTTATTAATGTTCTTAGTGAAAATGGCTTCCATTACTCTCACAACCTCACGTAAACAAGAACTTGGTTCTACTGAATGATTTTTTGTGTTATATTTCTTAGCATAAACAAATTCATCAAAATTACCACAGATTTCAGCAGATGGTTGAGATAAAGTATTTTTACATAATTGACATAAAGAAACTTTTTTAATTAGCCAACCAGTTAGAGAACATAAACCCTGTTCTACAGTTTCAGAACATATTTTTAATTTCAAATCCTTTATTAGTATCAAAGGTTTTACAATGCCTACGTGAGTTAACTTTGTTTCATTAAATAATGAGTTATTCGCTACATTAATTTGTACATTTACTAAATTAAGACATGATTCTAATGATATTGCTGAAGTGAAATCAGATTCTGAAAGACAATTTGTATTAGACTTTGTTTGCTCAACAGAAGTAAGTAGTAAAACATTTTGGTATGCAGATTTAAATTGTTTGGCTGTTGGCCTGTCATTCCAACCACCTTTACTACGTATAATCGAAAAAAAGTTCTCTAAACAGTCCTGATTGAAATGTGATGTGCAAACAAAATGAAAACCTTCACCAAGCAACTCTCTGGACAATGTCATAATGTTGTTTATTGTTGTTATAAGTCCCCAGTGACTGGAAATACTAATCTGACTTCTAGCATTTTCATAATGCCATGTAGAAATCCAATTTTTAATATCTTCCAAGGTTTTCATAGTCTCTCCTTCAGTTAATGCACACCTAGCTGGTTTATCTGCTTTTAATTTTCTAGAGTTCATTATATCAAAAAGAGTGTCAATTTTTTTAATGAATTCACATGTTGCCAAAGCATCAGGTGGTAAAAGCTTTGCGATTATACATAGGGACATTTGAAACTTGGTGACTGAAAACTTGTGTTGCCAATTTTACTCTCATAGATAGTAAAGATCCAGGTTCAAGGTGGCTGTCTGTCAACTTTGGAGCAAGTCGAACTGGATTTTGCTTGTCTATATTGTAAAAAGACTGCAAGTATTTCCATGATACAATTTTTCCATTTGTAGATATATCATGTCTACTTAAATTATTTCGAAGACTTTTTATCAAGTGTGGAGGGTCAAATATTACGTATACATTTGTTTGAATTGTGGAAGGCAATATATACGGTCTTGTTTTAAGGAACCCTAGTAACTTCAAAGCTGAAATATTTGAAGTACTTTGGTCACAAACGACAGCTCGTACATGTAGTCCAATTGAAGTCAGTTTGTCAATAGCTTCTAATATTATTTGTGATAATTTAACTGATTGAACTGAGTTGTTGCTATAAAAGTATGCAATTGGCTGTTTCCACTTTGTTGCAATACCCCGAACCATTACAACTAAAACATGATTTAATGGTTTCTCATTTTCATCAATACCAATAATGTGGTCAAGATCTCTTTCATAGTCTATATGCTGCCTGAGAGACATCTCGTCAAATAAAAGACAACAGTTGCGTTCATTGACATTCATATAATTGACTCGCATTTTGAGTAAAGCAAAAACCTTTGCAGAAAATCCAGGCTGTAGGTTTCCAAACGCTTTTGACAAAAAAACAAGAAGAGTTGTCTTACTTGGCAAAGTAAAAAATTGCCTCAAAATACGAAATGCCTGTGGACTATGATACAAGATGCGTAGAGAAACTAGTTTGTCATGTGTTGTCCACCTTTTTCCATGCTTTGTTCGCTTGTTCATTTTAAGTTGACTCTCAAAAAATTTAATCTGGTTTTCAGAAAGGTATTTCTTTGCAAGATCACAAATATGTTCAATAGATCCATTGCTTTTTTTATTATGTGTTTTTAAAAATAATAGTTTTTTGTTTAAACGATAATTTTTAACACGATTTAAGTTGATTACTTTTTCAAAATTCAACATCTGTTTTTTAGCTTTATCATTTAATTTTAATTCTTCTGAGTTGGTAGTGTTTGTACTAGAAAAAACTGGTAACTTTACAGACTGCTCACTTGAAATTGATTTAGTTTTTTTGTGTGACTGAAGAAATCTTTCTGAAGGTGCTTTTCTTTTAATAGAAATTTTGTGAGGAGGATTTGGTACATCAAAAAGGGTTGGAATTGCTGTTAAAATTGCTCTTTTGCCTCCAATATTTGTTGGGTAATATTGTGTTGGTTCAAAATGTTCACTGCATAGAGTGAATATGATTTATTTAGTTCTAATGAAGTTTTCTTGTCGAGATCTTGGCGACGGCAATTGATAACCCACTGCTTACATCTGAAATAAAAAATTATGCATACATATATTTATATAATATAATGAGTAGATATATCATATATATACTAATTACATATATATATATATACTAATTACATATATATATATATATATATATATATATATATATATATATATATATATATATATATATATATATATATATATATATATATATATATATATATATATATATATATATATATATATATATATATATATATATATGTATATATTAATAATAAAATAGATGCTAACCTATTTTTTTCTTTTGGAAAGCGAAAAAATGACACACTTTTATCAACATTTTTTCCTCGTTTATGTTGACAATTAGGAGCTGCGCAAAAACTAGCAGACATTGTTTATTATTCTATACTATAGTTTGACAACTTAAAATAATTGAAAGGAAAAATATATAAAAATCAACTGAATCATGCAATAGCAAAGTATATATTGTATTTTTTTATTTGTATTTCGTTGTTTATGTTTACAATCTGGCTGTACTACACATCCCAGAAGCCTTTGCGTCGGCAATTACAAGAATTTAATGCAAATTTCGCCGAGTCGTACCCACTGATCTCAATAATAACTGGATAGCGCATCTCTAATATCAAAATTGACGCCAAAATCGCCATGTTGGAAAGCCCCAGAACGCTGAACGGAATTTGAAAATACAGAAATTGAAGATGTGTTTATGTTGTGTTTTCTACTTCGATTATATCTATTCAACCAAGTTACATATTTCGATGATATTATTATATCTAAAATGTTTTAAAGTGTAAAAAGGGAAGAAAAAAAACACGAAAAACATTAGCGTTACAAAAAATTGCCCTATAAAGAACAGACTATTTGATAATATTTGTATTTGCTTTTTTGATACTCAAAATAAAACTTTGCTGAAAGTCAATTTCATATTTACTCCGGTTACTATTGGATGTTTATTGTTACAATTTTATGCAATCTTACTTTTTAATAGGAGTTAAATAGTAACTTTACAAGTAATTTTACATGACAAAAAAATATTGAATCAAACATTTATGCATATATATATATATATATATATATATATATATATATATATATATATATATATATATATATATATATATGTATATATATATATATATATATATTTATATATATATATATATATATATATATATATATATATATAAACATATATATATATAAACATATATATACATACAACCGAGAATCATGTTAAAAATATATTGTTATCCAAAAAAAATAGAAACTCTCAAATAACAATAATACAAAAAGAATATAAAAAAATATCATACAAAGATAATCCTCAAAACTATGATATATAAATTCAAATGGATTGTTACTTTTTATTGATTTTTGAATAAGACTAGTTTACTGAGAGTCTTTCTGACATTTACTCCTGAAACTTTTGCAGATTCTAATTTTCCGAGCTGATGCAATCTTATTTTGCAGTAGCACTTAGCAAGTAACTTAACAAGAGTAAAGATATGATTTTCATAAATTGGGGTATCAAACATATGGTTATCTAAATCTCGAAACACTAAAGATAAATTTATTGCTTCTAAAACAAAAATTGCAATAGCATCAACTATACTGCATTTTATTCTTGGCAAATTTCCAGAAAGTGTTGATAACATTCTAACAATATTTTGTTCAGTCATTTCACACACTTTGATTACACTTATTGAAGGTTTGAAAAGACCACCTCTATCTTTAAAAGAAAAAAAGGTAGATTCATAACGATACTCAGTTGAGCCAATAGCTTTACAGCATTGTATGCATACCAATTGCTTTTCAGCCATTTTGGCAACATAACCAGCAATATACGATATAGCAGATTTTTTATACTCTGATAATACATTTAGATATGGTGCTTTTATGTAATCGTGATCAGTAGTTTGTGGTGTTATATTATCTAATAGATTATATTTTCTTATAATAGTTGCTGTACTGTGTTATAATAGTTGCTGTACTGTACTTTCTTATAATAGTTGCTGTACTTTCTTATAATAGTGCTTCTACTGTCTGCATTATCTAATACATGAAGTATACTAACTGGGTCTCTGGTTTCACAGTTGCCAGTGCCGCCTGTGATGCTACTTCTGAGAAGTAATCTTTTGTATGCTGCTGTAAATTGCTGACAAGTTGGATTGTTATTAAATCCACCAGATGAGTGAATTGCCCCAAAAAAAAGCTCTAAATGATCCTGACTAAATTTGTATGTTAAAAGATATTTAAGCGGTGCTTGTTTTTCTTCAACCAAAATATGAAAGATCTAGAGACATGTGTAGTTTAAAAAATGAATGGAAACTACAAGTTATTATTAACTCAACTTACATTTATCAGTTGAATGCTGATATATAAAGTTATTAATAATAAACATGGTAAAATATCGAAAACAAAAAAGAAAATAACAGAAATACAGGTATATTTATTAATGCTTGTTATAAATTTCAATTTTTTAAAGTGCATTTGCTCATGTAAAAGTATGTAAGTAAATGAGAAAGATGTAATATATATATATATATATATATATATATATATATATATATATATACATGCATATATATATATATATATACATGCATATATATATATACTTATATATATATATACATGCATATATATATATATACTTATATATATATATATATATATATATATATATATATATATATATATATATATATATGCATGTATATATATATATATATATATATATATATATATACATGCATATATATATATATATATATATATATATATATATATATATACATGCATATATATATATATATATATATACATGCATATATATATATATATATATATATATATATATATATATATATATATATATATATACATACATGCATACCTGCTTTGTGCTTTCTATTGCTACAAGAAATCCAATAAAAGCAGTCTTTCTTTTTGTTGTGTGCATTTCTGTACCCATTTCATTTTGAAGACCAGTTATGTACCTGGCAATTTTATTTTATATTAATATTTAATTTAATATACAGATAAAAGGTAACATACAGGCAACTGAATATAAAGAGACAGAGAGATAAATATAAAAGCATTTAAACAATTTAATTTAAATATTTATAAAATATACCTGTAAGCTTTATCAAAAAATGGATTCCAGATGCATTTATTACTGATGCGAAGTGCTGCTTTATAACCCTTAGCAAATGGATTTCTTGAATTAAGATGTTCGAAAAGCTGATCAATCAATCGTATAAATTTTACTGTAGCTTCACAACCCTTAAATTGTGGTAACTTAAGTTCAGTCCAACAGTATTCGATAGCATCAGCAACACTAGAACTAAACACTTGAGCTGCAAGGTTAACTTTCATTTTCTGTTGCCTCCAATCTATATGTTGAGATTTAAGTTTATTTCCAAGTCTCAGACCCTCCGCATCTTGAAGGTTGTGTAAATCTTTAATATATTTCCAGGATATTTGTTTTTTTTCTGAATCAAACAAAATGCCTTTTTCTGCTAATGTATTTCTCATCAGTTTTAGCATATGACATACATCAAGAAGAACAAAATTTTTTTCATTTGCTATTAGTGGATGTGAAAATGAAGGTACCATATTAGTAACTTTCAATGAAACCCCAAGTTCTGCTAGCATACTAAAATGGCAAGATGGACCATCACAAGTAATTGATACAACTTTGACACCTGCGTCAGACAAACGCTGAATACAGATTCTCATGAGATTAGCTCTTTCACTTCCAGTGAGACCATTAATAAAAAAATATCCACATGGAACTTTCCATGAGCTATTAACACATACAACCATAAAAACTAATACATCCTTTGCTACAGGTGTTGAGTCATCGTCTATATCATAGCCAAGATCAACGTAACCACTGTATTTTTCACCGTCCCATGATATATGTTTTTTAATGCTCATTTCATCCAACATGAGAGAGCAAACTACTGTTTTATCTTTACATTTTGCTTCTTCAACTTTTATCTTTATAGCTTCGAATGCAGGTTTTGTAAAACCAGGATTCGCATCAATTTTTGCATACCATTTTCGAATGTGTGATTGACAAGGCAAGGCAAAATCAAATGTTTTGCGCACAAACTCGTATGCTTTTGTAGAATAAAATTGCAACGTCAATGCAAATGCCTTTACTTCAGGGGGATATTTTTTCCCCTTTTTGGAATGCTTACCAGTAACAATTTTTTGCATAAGTGCTCTTGGTACTCCAGAAAATGTCTTTAAAAGCATTTCTTGACAGTTTTGGGAAATCATTTTGTTTTTATTCAAACTTTGAACCACAGACTTGATAGAAATTACTGTTTTTTTCATTCTGCTACACTTTCGTTGAACAATTTTTAGCTTTTTTTTTAAAATGCAAATTTTTTGATGGCTCGTTTCAAGTTTTTTATTTAATTCCATATAGCTAGAGCAGCACTCATCCACTATAGTCGATTCTTTGTTTTCATTATGTACTTCAGTTTGCAATTTTATTGCCTATAATATATATATATATATATATATATATATATATATATATATATATATATATATATATATATATATATATATATATATATATATATATATACATGCATATATATATATATATATATATACATGCATATATATATATATATATATATATATATATATATATATATATATATATATATATATATATATATATATACATGCATATATATATATATATATATATATATTATATTTGTATTTATATGTATATATAATATATACATATACATATAAATACAAATATAAAATATATATATATATATCATAAATATATTTATTAATTTACTATTTACTATAAACAGCCTTAGGAACCTTTGGGTTGTAATACACTAACATTGCCCAACTAATGATTCATACAACAATGTGTAAGCTGTTTACCTTGCAAATATGTTACAAGCCTCAGGCATTTTGCAGCGGGTAATTAAGAATCAAAAGGTGCATACTGATATATACTGAAATCTAATTATATATTTGTGTGTATATATATATATATATATATATATATATATATATATATATATATATATATATATATATATATATATATATATATATATATATATATATATATATATATATATATAGAAGTTTGTGCTTTGCAAACCTTTTTTAGATGGTCAGGAAACTGTTTAAATCGAGTAGGTGTAGCATTATTTCTAAGTCGAACTGTCTGACCAGTTCTATCAATGTCTCTTTCCATAAAATGGTCTGAGCAAATAACACCAGATTTACTTGGTTGCCAATTATCACGATGCATCTTTAAAATCCATTCTCTCTTACGGTCTTCGTTTAAAGGAAATCTAAAACATATTAATGTTATAAGCAATGCTTATAACATTAATATGTTTATAAGCATTGCTTATAACATTAATATATATATATATATATATATATATATATATATATATATATATATATATATATATATATATATATATATATATATATATATATATATATATATATATATATATATTATTGTCATAGATTCTATGATAGAGATATATTATAATATTAATCTAATTATAATACTATTGTTTTTATAATATTATTAAAAAAAGCAGTGGTCATTACATACAAATGAAAAGTTCTTCTTAATTTTCTTTTAACAACAGATTCTTCATCGGAACTTCCTGAACTATCACTTCTTAAGCCCCCAGTTCGTTTCCTTTTTTTGCACCCATAAGCAGAACACTCTGAACCTCGAAGATCTTTTTTTAATCCGCTCATATTTGTATTTTCTTAGCTGTAATTTGATACTGCGTATTTAAGGCGATTAGTCGAAGAACAGAACTAAAAGCTTACGGGATTTAAATTCTTGGGGCTTTCCAATATGGCGATTTTGGCGTCAAAAAATTAGAAGTTTTGTTCGGAGTTGCGCTATCCAGTTATTATTGAGATCAGTGGTCGTACCCCACTGTTGCTGATGTATATCCATTCCCACTACTTAAGTACATTCCATCACCTACAGAAACTCCTTTAGTCCATAGTCTCAAATATAAACCAAATCCTGCAGCTGTCATTTTAACTCTTTGTCCATTCTTTTTTAAGTACACATTACCCCTTCCAGAAATTTAATAGTCCTGTTGCAAGTCCGGAAACATCGCTTGATAATAAAAATCTTCCAGCTGTACCAAGTAAAGGTAAAAGTGCCCCAATAAAAACTCCCTCTATTTGAGAATTGTGAGCTCGTTGTGCTTTACTTAAATTAATTATTACACCAGTAACTTTTTCATATGCCCTTGTAATTCTATTCAATTGTGTATTTGTTACAGCTAATACATGTTCACCATTAAGATCTGAATGTGATAACTTAATACGAGCTCCATAACCATCTTCAATTGCTTTTTTAAATTTTTCTAATTGACCCTGCGAAACATTTACTTTAATATTAGTATATTTATTCATTTTGTTTAATACAAGATTATTTTTATTTCTCTTATATGAAATCTAATAGATAATTCTTCTCCTCGTAAATTTAAAGGATTTCCATTTTGATCAAGCAATTTAGTATCCATTTTTGAATTTGTTTTTAGTGTTACTGGTAAGTAACACTAAAAGTAATTTTAAATCCAGGACCTACAGTTGGGAAAAATGAATGTATTACGTTTTCTGTTTCTCCATTTATATATGGTGATTCTATTATATCATTTGTAACACGTATACTATTAACACTTAATATGTTTACTATGTTAGTTGATTCATGGTAACCTGATGAATATACTTCACTGTTAGAACCAAAAACAGTTATAACTGAATTTGAAGTTGTAAAATCAACTTTATAACCAAATGCAAAAGTTAAAACTGATCTTAATGTATTATTATTTCCTTCAAGTTTAATACCTGCAACTCCTGCGCTAAAATGGTCGTTTTCTGACATAATCAATTGAATATATCCATTTATTTCAGTAATCTCATAGCATTCTTATGGAATGTTTATATCATGCCAAGTTAATCCATTATCTGTGCTATATTTAAAATTGTTGTTTGAAGAATCAATATTAGGAAAACTGTAATATGTCTCTAAACTAACTAAAGCCATTTCATATTCTTTTTCTTGTCTAAGTTGAATAATAGGAGCAAACTTAGTTTTTATGTTATTGCTGTTTCCACTTGATAATAAATAGAAAGTCATTTTGTTTTTTTATATACTCTTTGGTGCCTAATAGACGTCCACCCCCGCTAAATAATTTTTCAAAAATTTTCCACCCAGGACATTCTTATTCCAACCCCCCCCCCCTAACTATTAAATTTTAAAAAAAATTCCATCCAAGACAAGACAATTTTTTATAAAAGTTTTCAGACACTAATATATATGTTAATAATTTATGCAAAAACATTACTTAGTTATTGCTTTAAGTATTTAAAAAAACTTGAAATTTTCCAACATTTCCCCCCCCCCCCCGCTTATTCCAGCCCCCTTGCTTATTAAGTTTTAGTGATATTTCCAACCCCCCCCCCCCCCCCGTTTATTCCAACCCACCCTTCTATTAGGCACTAAAGAGTATATACAAAAAAAAAAAAATTTTTTCATAAATCTTTTAAAATTCACAAGCTGGTATATAAAAATTATCTAATCCACTTCTATATTTTCCATAATCTCTTCTAGAAGATAGATCTATAATAAAAAATCCATGAGGCATCCTTACAAAATCTTACAAACTCATCTTTTTTCATATCACTTGAAACATGATCTTTATAAATATGATTTAAATTCTTTGAATCTTGTGGAAATAAGCAAATAAAATTTGCATTTTCTCATATAGTTTGTCAAGGTAACATAAAACAATTTTGTGCAAGATAGAGATAATCTACATTACTATGCCTTCTTTTTATATAATATATTTCACACTTATTTTGCTTTCTAATTGTAAATCATCAAATATAATCAAACTACTCTTTTGAATATCAAGATCTTCAGGATCTAGTACATCCTCAGCTGTTTTAAAAAACTTGCACTCCATATCTGTTTTCTCATTTCAATTTTTTGAAATATCTTCAATTATAATCTCAGGTTTTGCATTTAATTTTTCTATTTTGTCTTGTAACTTAAATAGTTCAAGAATAACTTCTTTTTGTAATTTTTTCTCAAAAGATCGTTTTAATATTTTGTATTCTGGTTGAAAAAGAGATTTTCCAAAATCTTGTAAATTATTATAGTCTAACCAACAAGGTCTTAAAAGTAAATTCAATAATAAAGTAGTTTTTCCGCACATTGACTTTCCAACAATAATTCATCTTATACTTTTAGGTAACAATATCCTTTTTTTTTATTTACTCTATATTAAAAAATGTACTGTGTTAAATGTAAAAACAAAATAAATACACTAAACTTACAAAATGTTGTGAGTAAAAACAAAAGAAATATGTCACGTGGAACTTACGCAATTTGGGGAAAAACAAAAACTAAATTCGTATCAGCAAAAACAGGAGGTGATTTAGTTAGTTCAATTAATTCAGCAACAAGTAAAATAAAACTACCATGGTCAAAGTTTCCAGGCAAAATGCATTTACCTGGTATGAACTTTGCAGGTCCTGGTAATAATTTAGATGAACGATTAACTTCTACTGATGTATATAAAGTATGGAGTAAACCTTTAGATAGAGTTGATAATGCAGCTTACCATCATGATCTTGCTTATAAATACTTTACAGATATAGCAAAAAGAAATGAAGCTGATAAAAATATGCTCGAAGAAATGGATGCTATAAAAAATCCAACAATACGTGAAAGAATTGAACGAGGAATTATAAAACCTATTATATCAACTAAAGCAAAGTTTGGATTGGGTGTTCAAAAAAACTACCAACAATCTGTAAAAAAGACAAAGATAAAGAATTAAAATGGACTGACAAACTTGCAAACGAACTTCATAGACCAGTTGCAAATCATTTCAGAAAAAGAAAAGTTGTCGTAAATGGAATCGATGAAATATGGGCTGTTGATTTAGTCAACAGACCATATTTCATCGAGTTAGTCTTTTTCTAAATTCAATGAAATACTTATTAATGATGATAGATGTTTTTTCAAAGTACGGATGGATTGTTCCATTAAAGAGTAAAACTGGAGTTAATGTTACTTATGCATTAAATAAAATCATTAAAGAAAGAAGGTGTAATAAAAATGACATCAGTTGCAGCTAGCGATAAAATGAATAAGAATATTGTTTGGTTGAATCTAAATGAAAAGGTACGATCAGAGCTCGTTAAACCAAAGTTTTCAATTAATGATAAAGTTAGGATAACTAAAAAGAAAATAACGTTTGAAAAAGGATACACACCGAGATGAGGTTTTTACTGTGTCACGGATTCAGTTCACAGATCCGCCGACATATAAAATAACTGACGATAATGGTGAAAAATTATAAGATACTTTTTAAATACAAGGTACTTTTTAAGGTGGTAGACTGCTAAAAAACATTGAAAAAAGTAGTTTTTCAAAAGTTGATTAGTTAAAAACTTTAACTATTGCTGTTTTTAAAAACATACATATTATTTTACAAAAAAACATAAAAAGGCCTAAAAAAACAGTTTAAACTTAGTAGGGTGATTTTGCTTCCCCTAGCAACGCTCATAGCAACGTCAAAATAAGGCAATTTTAACTAAATTTTACAAAATCTAAGCACTCAAACCAATAGCTACTTCTTTGTTTTTTGTTTTTCTATGTTTAAATGACATGGTGTGAAAGAACAACGTTGTTGAATTGGTTTATTACTATATATTAACTCGATAAAAGTGCATACTATCAACATGGGTTCTGCAGAAAGAAGAAATAAGTCTAAAAGCAAAAAACGTAAATGTTATAGATTACTTGCGAATAAAATTCACTTGACTTCTGAATATACTACTTCAAGTTCAAATAATACATCAAATAATACATCTCTAACATATACTTCTTCAAGCAAATCAGCATCTGCTGAAAAGTTAAATTTACCTACTTCTGATACTCCAAGTATTAGTCAAGATAGTAATCCTGAATGTTACATTATATTTAATTCTGATGTCTTGAGTTCAATTTTAAATCTTGTTGGTTCTTGTCCAAAATGCCAATCTTTAATAAAATTGAATAATGATTTATCAAGAAAGAAAGGATTTTCACATCAACTTGTTTTGTCTTGCACTGCAAAAAAATGTCAATGGCAAAATGAGTTTTTTACCTCAAAAAAAATTGAAAAAAACAGTGATAATGAAACACAAGGCATGAAATCGTTTGACATTAATATCAGAATGGGTGTAGCTTTCAGAGAAATTGGAAAAGGTTATGCTGCAATGGAAAGTTTTTGTAACATAATACCATGTTGGTCCACCACCAATGCAAAAAAAAACATACAATAACATTGTCTATAAATTGCATTCGTCTTATATCAAAGTTGCCCAAGATTCAATGAAGCGAGCAGCTGCACAAGCACAACGTACAAGTGAGTCTACTATTGGTGACCCTGATATAAAAAATGTTACTGTAAGTGTTGATGGAACGTGGCAGCAAAACGGTTTTTCCTCGCTGAACGGTGTTGTTACAGCTATTAGTAATGGGAAGTTTGTTGACACTCAAACTCTCATAAAGGATTGTAAAAGTTGCCAATATTGGCAGAGAAACAAAGATATACCGGGATACAATGACTGGGTAGAATCACATATTTGCCCAATTAATCACAAAGGTAGTGCAGGTGCAATGGAAGCTATTGGGGCATTGCAAATACTTAAACGATCAACTGTTTTTAACAAACTGCGTTATACAAAATACTGTGGTGATGGTGACAGTAAGTCTTACCAAAATATAGAAAGTAATAATGTTTACCCAGGGTATAAAATTGAAAAAAGTGAATGTGTCAGTTATGTTCAAAAAAGAGTTGGGTCTCGTTTACGCTCTCTTAAAGTATTGTACAAGGGAAAAGTTTTAAAAGATGGTAAAAGACTTACTGGAAAAGGAAGGATGACAGATAAAGTCATTAATACATTGCAAAACTATTATGGAATGAGTATACGACAAAACAAAGGGAATTTGTATGGCATGAAAAAATCCACAGCAGGACTAATTCATCACTGTTCTGAAAGCAGCAGCAATGAAGAACGCCATAAGTATTGTCCTCGTACTAGCGATTCGTGGTGTAAATATCAAAGGGACAAGATTAATCAAACTTTGACTTATAAAAACAGTATAAACATTCCAGAAGCTGTTTGTGAAATTATAAAACCTATTTTTTCACACAAAGATCTTGGTGCAAACAAGTTATTAAAAAGATGTCTTGATGGAGAAACACAGAATGCAAATGAATCGCTCAATAATGTAATTTGGACAAAATGCCCAAAAAATGTGTACGTGGGTAGGTCAACACTTGAAATTAGTGTTGCATCTGCTGTCATACAGTTTAATGATGGTAAAACTGGTATGATAGATGTTCTTCACAGTTTAGAAATTTTACCAGGACATTTTACTAAAAACGGTTTTCAAAATAGTGATGTGCTACGTGAAAAGCTTATGGACATAAAATCATCTGAAAAGTTTAAAAAACAAAGAAAAAAGCTTAGAGCAACAAGGAAGGGGTTTGATGATAAGCACAATGATGAAGGAACATTATATGAGAAGGGGGGGGGGGGTTTAACCTGTTTTCAAGTGTTAATATATTTGTATTTTCAAAATATAAAGTTTTATTTGCATTTTTCTCTGTTGTAAAGTTTTTCATATTCTGGATAAGATTGCGGGAGCTGTATTTGTCCAATTGATTTAAAATTCAGTACAGATGTTCATTTTTATGAGCTTTATGTCCTGAGATAAAGAAATTTTGGATAAAAATTAAAATTAAATTTTTTGGGCTGTTTTGGGGTCAGGAATTTGGCCTAAATTTAGACGCATAGAAAAAGCTTATGGTGCATCGAAATTGAAAAAGATTCAAATTTTTTGTTTATCTCAGGACATTTATCTACTTAAAAGGTACACAGCTGTAAAATTTTGAGACTTGATATATTTTGCTTTTTGAGATATCTTTTCCAAGAACTTTGCACTTTTTAGGCCTAAAAACACTTAAATTTGCCCAAAAATTAGAAAGAGGAAAAAAAAAAAATTTTTTTTTTTTTTTTAATCCTATTTATCGTGTTTAAAATGAGAAAATCAATTGGAATAATGTCAGATTTTAAAATTTTTTTTTTAGCAGTCTACCACCTTAAGAACAAGAATTGCAAAAAACTAATAAAGTATTTAGGATTGAAAAAGTTGTTCGTAAACTCAAAAAAAAAATCATTAGTAAAGTGGTATGGGTACCCTGAGACGTTCAACTGATGGGTTGACAATAAAGACTTGATAATTCTGTAAAAAATAATGGAAGAAGATTAGTGGTTACATTAAACTCTGGGGATGAACGAACTGGACAATCTGGAAGTTTTAATGCTTTAATAGGACAATTCTACTATTACGCTTGAGCTATATTACATTTGCGCTTGAGCTATATGAGCCACCTAGAATAACAAGTTAGCCCAAAAATAATTATAAAATTAATTTTATGATTTTTCTTTATATTGTTTTATTTTTATTTATTTTTTTGTTTTTATTTTCTTTTTATTATTAGCTCAGAAACTACGGTATGATCATGGCTGAAATATGATATGAGATTATGGTTGGGATCATGGTTGAAATAAATTTTAGCCCAGAATCCGTTAGTTAACAAAATATGGTTGAAGTTATAGCTAAAATATGATATGAAATTATGGATGAAATAAATTTTGGCCCAGAATCGGCATTTTCTACTACTATGGTTAATTTCACTAAGAGATATCGACGTTTACGCATTAAATATATATATGTATATATATATTTTTTATTCCGATTATTCAAATTTATTTATTATTTGTACAAATAGAATTACTATTTACTTAGATATAATAATACGCGGTAATGGTTAAAATTTACATTATTTCTGTGTATGATTCTATGCATCAATGACAGAAACTAAATCAATGATAGAAATATATATCTGTGTTTGTGTGTATATATATATATGTATATATATATGTATGTATGTATATATATATATATATATATATATATATATATTATATATATATATATATATATATATATATATATATATATATATATATATAAGGATTCGTGGTTCAAACCCACCTCTGAGCGATTATTTTGCAAAATTTCGTTTAACATAACCATAAACAAGTTTAGAGTTTGCTTAATACTTTTGTGTCATTCGAAATATTAAATAATCCTACCTCCCAGTGGGCATGCGTCGTCCGGGGAACGCCCGTCGGACGTCTTTAAAAGTATTTTTGAACCGCTTTTATCTTTTATAAGATAAAAGCGTATTTTTAGCTTTGTATTTCATATTTTATCAAAAATGAAAATGAAATGGTTCTAATTTAGCATTGGGTGTAGAAAAGAGGAGTGAGGTTTTAATTTATCTAATTCTTTGATAATAATCTGATCTTTTGAATTAGACTTTCTTAAAAATTTGTAAACCCAAGTAATACACTTATAGTAATACAATTATAAAATAACAACTTTTTCACAATGTTCGCAGTTTAATTCTACATCTCAAAAAAGATCTTTAAAAATCAAAAATGGAATTCCAAGTAAATTGATACACCAAGTTTACCATACGCCATATTGTTCACACACTCCCATAAAATTTTCACCTATTAAATAAAAATTATTTCACGTTACAATTTATGCAATACAGACGAAAGCAATAAAAAATTCTGCAACATTCTCTTCAAAGGTCTTAAATTCCAATAAAATAAAAAAAATACAGTGGGACTTTTATTTTTAAAACCTTTTACACATTTAACTCTGACATTTTGTAAAATCCACATTTCAGATGCTTATGATGCATCTATAAAATATTTAACATAATCTTTAATGACATTTCATTTAACAGAACTTAAAATTTAATTAAATTTATTTACGCTTAAAATAAAATATACTTTTAACCGAAATAAAAAAGTAAGTATACAATAGTACTACAATAAAATTGTAAGAAAAAAAAGCCATATTTATTCTAAATTAACTTAAGATTGTGATCATCGACTATTTAGCAGCACTATTTAAGCTTATTATCACAACAGTATTAAATTCTTATGATAACAGCACAATTAAATTATGCTACTATTGTCATTGAAGTGAAAGTAATCTGGTAGTTACAAACTATTAAGGAGAAAGCTATCAATTATACCATTTAGCTGTACCATATTAGACGCTATCCAAAGTTGGATGACATTCAAAGTTATCGATTATACCGTTTAGCTGTTCCATAATAGACGCTATTCAATAGTTGGACAACATTTTTATACTAAAGGATCATTCGGAGTTACTTACACAAACCTAAAAAGCTCTAATCGCACTTTGCGCATACTCTTTTCTTACTGTATCAGTGTATAGGTTTGCTTCGTATCGTTGTTATTGAAATATTAGGAAAAAACATATAAGAAATTGTTTACATGTTTTTTCCAAACTTTTAAAGCAAATAACGTAAGTACAGTAGTTAAAAACAAAACATTAAATAAATTTGAAAATCTTAAAAAAAGGGAGAAAAAATTAAAGACCTGACAAACATGTTTTTGCAAATTACTCTTTCAAAATAAAATTACATTTAAAAAAATTATTTACCGGTTCTCCAACATTGTTCTTTGCCAGTATGGACCAACATTAAGTACAAAAAACAAAGAAAAAAGAAGAACGGGTTTTATCAACATCGACAATTTTCAAAAAAGTAATATTAACAACTTTTTACTTTTAATACATCAAATTTTAAAAATTTGCATTTCCTATTACTTTACAAACAAAAAATTAAAAAAGTACGTAAACAATAATCTAGTTTTACGTGTGTACATATATAACACCAAACAGTTTGATTTCATGAATTTATTTAATGTAATGATTTAAACCATTATATTAAGCTAATTTATCATCTTTATTTTGTGCTGAATCCATATAACTACTTTTCAAACAACGAATTTTATCAGATAAAATTTTCTTAACTTGATGCATTTGTTCTTCTAAATGCGGAAGACGTTTATTATTTTTATCGTTAGGAAAATGTTTAGCTCGCTTTATCATGAGCTTCAATTTTCGTCTTTTCATGTATAACTGACGACAATCTTTATCAAACCATTTCGGGAAGCTTTTTTTTGATTTCTTTTTAGACGCAGAGTGATCTTCATTAATAGAATCATCTTTTAAATCTTTTTGATTATGAACAATACTACTATTTTTTAAATGATCATTTTTATCCGTTATATTTTTATTTGAGGTTTCAACCATAACCCTTTTTAAATTGCTCGATTTTTTAACTTGGTTTTTGAAGACAGATGCAGAAAGATAGTTAGAAGTTGACGTGAGAGGAACAACGTGACTGTTTGAATTATTAAAAATACCATTAATACGAACTCCACTTCCAATTATATTTCCTGGTTTTAAATTTCCTAGAGGTAAATAATTGGGTATTATAGAAAATCGCGGATAATGAAATGATTGGTCTACAGGAAACACTTGCTGAATTGGCACACCAATGCTAGGAGTAATAGGAGCATGCATATAAATTGGTGTTGGGAAACTTTCTTTTTTAGATACAGCTTTATTTCCTGCCTCAATGAGCATGGCTTCAATACTTGTTTTCCGATCGTGACTTCTATTTTCGTATTTACGACTTGAAGATCGGCAATCGAAGTTTTCATTCAAATCTTGATCAACTTTATATGTTTTTTTACTTTTCAAACTATGTTCTTGGTCATAATACTTGTTGTAAAAGGTATTTCGCAGATGATCTCTATCCTCAGCTTTTTCACTTGGTTTTTTTTTATAAGTAATGTGCGAATCAATTCGTTCTTTATACTTATAATCCTTCGAATAGGAAGAATCTTTTGAGTGCCTATCAGATTTTTCTGCATCATTCCATTCACCTAATCTATCTATATAAGGACTCTGTGATCGACCTCGCCTATTAATTGTCGTGTTTAACGCCTCATACTCAACCGTTTTAGAGTTTTTACTTAACCTACCACTTTGAAAGGAGTTCGATCTTTCACGATCTCTGCTCACTCGCTCATCATCTCGATAACGACGATCCAATCGATTTTGTGTGTTTATCTCGGTAGTTATTTCTTCTGTTTGATCGATAAAAGATTTACGCCTAGGATACTTACTGTCATCAAAATAAGATTCTTTATAATAATTATTTCCGACCTCCTCGCTCGTATAAGAATTTCTACGATTCCTAGCACGCGAGGCTAAATTTTGATTATCTCCATAGTTTAAAAAGTTGTCTTCTTGGAGATATTGCGTATTTTTAGAATATTGCATTGCATTTTTTTCATCGTCAATCATTTTTCTTCCTTTCTCTAGAATTATATTACTCAGTTTATTTATGTTGTCACAAGGAAACTGTTCAACGATATCCAAAATTTTCTTAATATCTCTTATGTTAAGAGTTCGCTTTACATCATCAACAGAACTGTGTACGTCTGGCAAAGACGCATTATCTTTTTTTTTATTGGGACGCTGTTCCGCAAAATTACTATCAGTAGCAGTGTATCTATCAACATCGCCACGATTAAGCAACTGGATTTCCTCGCGAGTCGAATTAAAAGAAGCATCTTGTTGAAAATTTGCTGATTTTCTATCATGTAATTTAAAAAAATTATCATGGTATTGAGTGTTTGATGAGATATTTTGATAATCTTCATAAAACATATCTTTATGTGGGGATCTATATCCAGGTGCATGTTCAAAAGAATTACGACCATTAAAATCATTTTCGTAATGGTGAATTTCAGGATCAATATTTAAGTCATTTTGATCGTTATGTGACAACTTAACACGAATTTCATCGCCGTGAGAATTATTTAAGGATTTTTTTCTTCTATATGAATTTGCATCAGTATCTGAAGAATATCGAATACTTTCGTTCACGCTGACGTTTGATGTACGAAATATATCATTCATTTTATTTGGTGCATCATAGAATTCTGGATGTTTTTCAAGCTGATCATTCTTTATTGTAATTCGAAAACTTTCATCATTTGTCAAATTTTTATTAATAAAATCTCGCTTTTTTTGTTCGTTTCTTGAGCAGTTAAATGAGTTGCGCATTTTGTATTCTGATTGACGAAAATCCGATTGACATGTACTCGATCGAAATTCTTCACTTTTGTAAAAACTTTGTTTGTTATCATGATGATAAGTTTTATTCTGATAATCATGATGATGATAAGTCTTACTCTGATAATCATTTCCAGATTCTTTATAAACAACTTGACTAACAGGAGAATGTAGAGAATACATCGAGTGACTACCAGTATGTTTACCACCATTACCATCGCTTTGATGATGACCAAAATCATCGGTATGCTTAATTCCATCATTATCTTCTTGAGATGAACAAGGCCAATATGAATTATATTCTTTTTGACTATTCATTGACGATGCAGGTCCAGAATTATTTGAGAATTCAGAAGTGTGACCAGAGAGAAAAAAGCTTGAATTACTACTAGTCTTTTTAGAATTACGATAGAGATCATATGAGTCACGTGTTTTTCTAGTTTCATGACTTCGATAACTATTTTTATTACTTGAATACGAACCTTTATGGCTCATTATTGTTCTAAACAAAAAAGGAGTTGATAATTTTTGTGTACACAAGAAATAAAAATTGATATAATTTTTACAATGCAAACATTTTACAACTGATGTGTATGTATGTATGTATGTATGTATGTATGTATGTATGTATGTATGTATGTATGTATGTATGTATGTATGTATGTATGTATGTGTATATATATATATATATATATATATATATATATATATATATATATATATATTACAAAATTCTCTAATAAAATTAATAAGTTTGCTTTATATTAAACATTTTTTATTAATAAAATATTTTCAACACAATTTTAAAAATATTGTTCAACAAGCTTAAAAGCCTTTTACAAATATGTAGAACGAACTATAATAACGCAGTTATACTTGTCATTATGCCATGCTTGCAATTATGGCAACTGGTGTGCTAGTCTGCAGTTAAATTTGGTAACTTACTATTTAAACAATTTTAAAAGAATTTAACACAATTTAAAAATACAAACAATTAAATAGATTTTAGTTAGAGCAAATAAATTCTAGATTCAAATTGATTTTAGCAGAAAAAACCATTCAAGAGAATCATTAGAGTTTTATAGTAAACATGATGCAGCAAACATAATACAGTAAGCATGATGCGGTAAACATAATGCAGTAAACATGATGTATAAGATCTTGTTTCTATGGATCAGCATAAGTCTTGTTCTTTGGATTCACGATTTAAATTTTATTGTGATGAAACATTTGTGGTTTAAAAAAGATCTAACTGAAGTTGAGACTTAGAGCCAACTTCTCTGATTTGTATTTAAGGAATTAGAATTTAAAATTTAGATTTTCAAGTTCATTTTTAATACTTGAAACAACTTTTTCCTTTTTTTACTTTGTACTATATAACATACAACCATTGTAGTATATAACAGCTGGAATATAAAATTTCAGAATGTACAAGCATTATTCCATTAACCAAATACTTCAAACTTTAAAGATACAAGACAAAATATCTTCTAAATTTTCTCAAAATTTGGCCCTAAAAAAAAATAAATACATAAAATACTGCGAATACAAATTGTTCTCAAAAGGTTATTAGGATTTGACCTTAGAAAACAAATTCAAACAAAATCGGGAAAACTAACTACAAAAAGTAAAAATAACAAACCTTTTACTGTGCTACAGACATTTAAAGTAATAGCTTATTACTTCTAAATTGTCAAACAAACCTTATTACTTCTAAAATTGTCAAACAATCCTTATTACTTCTAACATTGTCACACAAAATTAAAACCAATTAAGGATGACCATGATTTATAAGAAGGATCATAGAATTGATACTTCTAAAAATAGTTAAAGATTTTAGGCATTAAAATATTTTATTAGATTTGAAATATTCATCTAGTTAAACATTTATTTTAATATTTCTTTTTAATGACTAAATTTAACAATATAATTCAAACAATGCTTTTAAATAGTTAATGTTAAGAGAATCTACTTACCAATCAGTAGTTTAAATAGTTAAAAATTTAATTTTTAATCTATAAAAGAAATAACAGTTGTATAAAGTTTTAAAAATGTTTATTAAAGTTTTATCTTTTGAAATATTTTAAAAAAAGTATAATTGTTTATATCCTTAAAAACTAAAGGTGAAGTAAAATTTTTTTTAATGTGAAGGCAGAGAACTACACATTTGAAAAAAAATAAAGATTTTGATAGCAAAACTGGAATCATTATAAAAATGTGAAGCCAGAGAATAACAAAAGAATTTGATAGCAAAACTGAAACTATTAAAAAAATCAGAACTCTTATTCAATGCCTTTTTTTTAAATACATTGACTATTACTGCACACTTAATTCAAAATAATTCACATGTTACAATCTTATCACCTCTAGTTTAAAATAGTTTAAATGTTTACATTGTGATAACTAATGTTGCAAATGAACTCTCTTTTTCTTAAATGATTTTTTCTTTTGAAAAAATTTTCAAAATAAACCTAGATTCGATCTAAAATAAGTAAGTGTAATTTAGTATGTTAAGATTTAAGCTATTTATTATTTTTAAAATGATGGAGATTTAAAAAAAACAAAGTTAATATTTGCAACTTAAGTCAATTAGTTTTTAAATTATTTACATAACATAGTTCACAGAAATTTTAAATTTATATCAAATTTCAATTCAGATTTAAACTTATACCAATCTTTACTTAATTTAAATATGCAAAGTGATCAGATAATATTATATTTATGTAAGCATTAGTTAAAAGTATACATATAAACAACAAAAAATAACTTTAAAAAATTAAGAAAATTTTTTTAATATAAAACAAAATAATCTTTAAACAAAAAATATTCAAAAATATTACATGCTTGAGTTTAAAGTAACTTTTATGTTTAAAAAATATAAAAATAAAAAGTTGATGTTTAAAATTTTTGTTAATTCTTAATAATTTTAAAATAAAAAGGTTATTGATGCAACACAAATCGAAATCTTAACTAAGCATATAAATCTCTCTTTACACTAAAATCAAAGATTTAATACTTTAATATTAAAGTCTTTTTATAAAACTTAATAAGGTTCAGAATCTTGTTTTGGATACATCACATCGCCATAACCTTCGGCAGATCGATATTTCTTTGTTAGAAAGCTAGCAGAAGCACCAACTGCAGGTCGCTTACTACCATGAGTTGTTGAACCTGGAACGTTAATTTTAGCTATTTACAGTTAATATAAGTTTATTTTAAATATTATAACACTACAGACTAGATTTATAGTTTAAAAAATTTACAGACTAGATTTATAGTTAAAAAAATTAAAACACGAAATTTACAGTACTTTTTTTGTTTGCTTTTTTAATGTTTTTAAAAGTTATAATTTTATTTTGTTTATAGAATTTTGTTTAATTTAATTTAATAGTTATTAAAAAATGATCAGAGTGAATTTAAGTTAGACTTTCAATCATTAATATAAGCATCAAATTTCATATGTTAAAGTTAGACTTTCAAACATAAATTTGTGATGGACTTTTAAACTGAAATTTAAGTTTGACTTTAAACTTAAATGGCTTAATATGAATTTTTTTTTAATTTAAAATAAAATAATAACAAAAAATTAAGTTTTTCACTTTGTAAAAGTGCTTTGCATAATAAAATGATTCTAGCAATAGAAATTAACTTTAGGGGAAATCATAAATAATTTTGGGCTAAGATGTTTTCAAAACTAGATACTTGGATTTAAAAAAATAATTTTCATGACTGCCACCCATCATAAATAATAAAGCAGATGTTTTACAGAAGCTTTAAGGATCTTTTTAATACTATTCTGCAAAATATATAAATATGGTGTTTTATTTCAATTTAAAAAACTCAGAAAAATAAAATTTAATTTCAATTTGAGAATAATTTTTACTGTTTTTACTGTTATTAAGTATCATTTGTGTTAAACAAAACATTGAAAAAAATATTTTTTTAATGTTATGTTCAAAAAAAGTTTTTTGAGAAAACCACCATTTATCTGATTTTTCTGGAACACTATGTAGATGGTGTATAATCATAGCAATTATTATAATGATATATTAAAACTGGACTATTAAAAAGAAGCTTTTTACAAAAGACTTTGCTCAGGCATTTACTGGAGAAATGTTATTATGATAAATCCAACTTATCCAACTTATAATCCAATTATGATAAATATGCAAGTGCATATTTATCATAATTGGAAACAAGGGTGCTTGAACAATTGCAACAATATTTTATGCTCTTCTCATTGCAAAGAAATCTTATACAGTGAACTATTGTTTCGCTGAGTTTTACTTATCAGAATAACTCAAGGTACGAGCTAAAAATATTTAATATATTTATATTAAAATATATTAAACTATTAAGATATTTTAGAAGCATACATTTTGTATGAATTGGTTTTTAACTCACTCTTCCAGTTTTCCTACTGCGTTGCTGTTAAATTTGTTTAAAATTGAAAAGAAAATCAGGTTATTAGTAACAATAAATTATATCAAACTTTTTGAATAAATCATTTAGGTGGTTTGCTTCATTTGATAAATACATGTGTTTTTCAAAAACAAGTATTTATTTAATCAGTTAAGTAAACCAAATGCAGCTAGTGTAATGTTATTTTAAATAAAAAAACTTGGCATTAAAAACTGCAGCAAATAATAGAACAATTAAGTATTATTAACATTAAAAACTTACCAGTAGGTAAATACTCATCAGGGTATTCATAATATACAGCCTCTCTTAAAGAAAAATATTTTAAATCAAATTTCGCTCTATTAAAAAAAAAATGAAACTATATAATCTATTGTTATGGCAGTAAGAACTTACCCACTATCTGGATATCCTTCATACGATGCATCATAGGTTGTATCATATGCATCATAAGCCTGGTAAAATTACATAATTAAAGTAAATATCCATACATTAAACAGATTAATGACTTTCCTATAAAGAAGTACATGTATATTGATTAATACAATTAATATTTCTATTATTATTATTTTTTCTTGGCAAGGTCATTGCAGATGGCAATTGTGTTTTTTTAACCGTTGAAAAAAAAGGAAATAAAGAAAGAAAATCCAAAATTTCTTTTGGTATTTTTGAATTCTTTATTGTTAAAATAAAGAATTCAAAAATACCAAAAGAAAATAAAGAGTAAAAAAAAACAAGTCATATTATAAACAGAGAAACATTTAAAAAGAAAATACCCAAAATGAACACTTAAAAAAAGTAACAAAAGAAAATTAGAACATGGATTTGTACTAAGTTGCTACCAACTTTTTTTCGCCGAAAATAAGAAAAAATTATTTTTTTTATTTTGTAGAAGTTTTTGTGTTTGCATTTCGTTTTGTAGTTTTTGCTTTCATTTTGTAGTTTTTGTGTTTTGCCTTTTCGTTTGCATAAAGTTTGTAATTATTTGTACTGTTGTTGCTAATTATTTTTATTGTTATTTGCTGTTTTTCTATTTTACCAATTTTTTTTTTTTTGTCAAAAATAACAAAAGATTCTTATTATTTTTTAATTTATTTTAATTTTAATTTTGTAGAAGTTTATGTGTTTGCATTTTCATTTTGTAGTTTTAGTGCCTTGCCTTTTCGTATGCGCAAAGTTTGTTTTTATTTGTGCTGTTTTGCTAATTGTTTTTATTTTTGTTTGCTGTCGTTATTAATTGAGTGTTTTCATACTTTTTGTCTTACTATTTAGTTTATTATAGCTTTATCGTTATAACTATTATTTTTAAATTAATTTAATTTACACATGCTTTTATTTATTAATACTTTATTTTGTTTGTTTAATTTTATTTAGGTGTCACTCTTAATGACTAGTTTTAAACTATATGAGAGACACCTAACCTAATTTTGTAAAATTATAAAAAACTTATAATTATTCAATTTTTGGTTGAGTACATAAATAATATGAATTATCTAAATTTATCTAATACATATTGAATACATTATTTGTGCACTTTGTAAGATATCTGAATATCTATTAATCAGATTATTGTGAATTTATCTAATACATATTGAATACATTATTTGTGCACTTTGTAAGATATCTGAATATCTATTAATCAGATTATTGTGAATTTATCTAATACATATTGAATACATTATTTGTGCACTTTGTAAGATATCTGAATATCTATTAATCAGATTATTGTTAATGAGACTTTTATTTTCTAAATTCAACTAAACTTTATTATTTTACTTTTGACTTTTTATTCTTAAATCTTAATTCTAAAATTAAATTTTCATCTTCATCCTAAAACTGTATCTTCAATAAAAATTGTTTTTTAATAATTAAAATTATTTAAAATTCAAGTTCAAACTTTACACCAATATAAGCATGTTACACATATAACATGCATAGCCCAGACTACACTGTTAGCACAAATTTCAACTGTACACAATTGGAAGAACATGCTTAACATTTAAAATTGCATAGCACAAACTACACTTTCAACACAAACTTTAATTTAAATCTTAAGAAAAAGAAAAGTGCAGTGTTTTTATGTTTGTTGAGAATACAAAGCAAAATATGAAATTGAGTAGACTTTACCTACCAAGTTAGACTGTTAAAAAGAAATTGTAGACACACTCTAAATCAAATTATTAAAAATGTATGTTTTTTTAATGGTCATCATGAGGTGATCATCAAGGGCACAACTTAAAACTAATTGAGCCTGTTTTGTGCAGTTTGCAGCTTTTCAAAAAATATGCACTTGCATTTGTCATAAAAATAAGTTTCTAACAAAAAAAAAAATTCTTACATATCTATCTGGGGCAGTGGAGGCATGTCTAGGTATTGAGAGTGATCTTCGACCGCCACGTGTTATCACTCTAGAAACTATACAAATAAAAAAATACAAGAGAATAAAGCATTAAAAGAGAATATATTATATAAACATATGTAAATGTGTACATATATATATATATATATATATATATATATATATATATATATATATATATATATATATATATATATATATATATATATATATAGAACTTGCAGAATTCTCCTATTAATAAAAAAGTTTTTAATTTAATTTTATGTTCAAAATAATTTCCATCATCATCTATAAAAATTTGCATGCTTTCAAGCCATTTGTCAAACATTTTTATACTCTTCTTTGGGAATACTGTAAAATAGCTTCGTTATGCAGTTTTTTAGACTTTTAAAGTCAGTATCATCATCAAGATTTTTTTTTTAGTCGAATAGTTTATAATTGGATAAAGCTAAATCTGGGGAGTATGGTGGTTGGCGAATTACTTAAATTCCAGCTAGGTTAAGACAATTTGTGACAGCTTGAGTCTATATGGTCTAGTGTTATTATGGAGAAATTTAAAATTTTGAGTGCCTGTTTTAGGTCTTTGCTGATTTATTTTGCATATAAAAGCTTTCAAACAATTTCTTATATAATATTGACTAGTAATGATGTCTCCCTTTCCAACATAACCCAAATGAAAAACATCTGCATGTTTTGAAGAAGATGAAGAACATGTTTTTTGGCTCAAATATGTCTCTTACATCCATACAATACTTCTCGGACTTTCACTGCTACTGACCCAACTAGAGTTAGCCAACTTGTGTCTAACTTTTCTCAAATAAAACCGCAACTCATCCCTAGTAATAATATTCATGGGCTTTTCATCAACCCTGACCCTAACCCTGATGCGCCATTTCCGAAAAAGACTAAACTTTCCCTACATGCCTAAACTCTATTTTTGCGATTTTGATCAGTTAACTCATGATGTTTGTTTTCCTTTTTAAAGAGCATTGTGAATGATTTCGTTAATTGTAAAATGATTAATCGATGTCAGGGCTTCAATTATACCATGTGCTGCATAAGGATTGCACACATTCAATATTTTCAGCTGTATACGTGATTTAAGGGTGCCCTGAGCGAGGATAAGGGCACCCTTCAATCTGAAGACTCCCTACCATTTTAAAATAAAGTAGCCTACTTGGCAACTGTACTATATTTTGGTGCTTGATCACAATGAACTAAAACCAAAAATTCATTGGTTATGGCTTGTACTGAAACTCCGCATAAAGCAGGGGTTTTAATATATGCTTAATTCAACTTTTCTTTAAAACGTGTCTAATAAAATTCGAACAATTTTTTTAATAGACATTCAAAATATATACATACATACATATAGCTTTTATTGAATGGAGCAGATTTGGCTTTCAACTTGAATATTATTGGTAACAAGTTCTTAAATTCTTTATCTACAAAGGTCATTGCATTGATTTTCAGAAAGATTAGATCCAAAATATCTAGGAGCTAGCGTGTTCGCAAGGAAATCACTGACAGTCTGAAGCTATCTTAGTTTCCAATATATATATATATATATATATATATATATATATATATATATATATATATATATATATATATATATATATATATATATATATATATATATATATATATATATATATATATATATATATATATAAATATATATATATTTTTTTTTCAGTTGATAAAAATGTCAACATGTTTGTCAGCTCTTTTTTTCAACATTGTCACTTATTTTTGTTTGATCTCTTTGCAACTTATCTAGAGCAACTCCAATTGGTTTTAATACTTTTAACCAGTATTCTGCATTTCGCTTTATTGGTATGTCACTGATTGTGGGATTCAAGTCTATTTTTTTCAACATTGTGATAATGATGCTCCAGTTATTGACATATTTTTCGAGTGAATCACAGAGAATTTCAGCGTGTTCCTCCACTTTTTCTATAATATGCTCCAGGTCGATGATTATTTCATATATATTTTATTATCTGTGTAACATGATCACATTTTCAATGCTCACATTTTCAGGTTAAGATCATTTGCTAAAAGATCTTGCATAAAAGCAGCAAACCTATAAATTATTATTACATCTCCTTCAGAAACCCTGGTTTACTTTCCAGCTGAAAATATAAAGTTGTTAAAAAAAAATTAGTTTGATTTAAATGGGAATTTTTTCGATTGGCTGCTATCAAGCTATCAACCCTGCTTGATTGGTTTTTATCAAACCTATCAACACTGCTTGCCTTGTAACCAAGAAGTTCCAAGTTTGATCTCCACCATGATCCTGGTTGTACTGTGCTTAACTTGTTTCTCTGTGCAGCAGTTTTGTTTGTCAAGGTTCGTGTTCGAAGTTATGGAGTTAAGAGAAGGTTGTAATTACAATTAAAGTAGCCTCCTTAACTGTAGTGGCCTTCATGGCTATGAGGAGGACAATTAACATTAAAAAATTACTTTTAAAAACTGTTTATTTTTGTAACTAAAAAACCTCCACAAGGCCAAGAAGACCACTAAAGACGAGGAAGCTACTTAATTGTTGTTATAATACTCTCTTAACTCTATAACTCCAAAACACAAACCTTGACAAACAAGGCAACTACCAGGGACATAAGGGGATCGAACTCGGACACTCTAGCTTATGAAGCGAGCGCTCTATCACTACATCATAAATGCATTAACCACGATTTGTTCTTAACATTTAAAATAAGCACCTCTTTATTTTATTTGTTGATTAATAAATTTTTTACATTGATTTGTTCATATCATTTATGATAACCACCTCTCACTTCTAATTGCTGACTGATTGATAAATTTTTTGCATTGATTTGTTCATATCATTCAAAATAACCACCTCTCAATAACATTAATCAAAACTTCATTATTTTTTGAAAAAAAAATAAACACAAATCTATTTTAAAATTACAAAATAATTTTTTTTTTAAACCTCTGCCTCCACGAAATCCTAGGGAATGTGATCCATTTAGTATTATAGCACCAGGTGGAGGAATACCAACTCTAACAATTGGCGCTGAAGCAAACCCTCTTCCTCGACCACCTGACATAACAGCTGTTGCTGCATCAGGATTGAGATTACTTAAAATAGCCATTTCCCTCATTTGTTCTTCACGAATTTCATCATTTTCCTGTTGTTAAATACAAAAACAAATGTAAAAACAAAACTTTAAATTCAAAAGAATAATCAAAAAAATACCATTAGGCTTTATTCCTAAAAAAAACTGATTCTACAATATTTTTTTAAATAAGTAATATATTAACGTGAAGTGAGAAGCATAAAAACGTAGACAAGTAATTCAAAATACATTGAGATTTAAGATTAAAAAAGAGCAAATGTCAAATGTCAAATTACTTACTGGAACCATATACTTTTTTATTTCAGCAAGGGCTGCAGCTAGCCTTGCATGAGCTTCACTTTTTGGACCTTCAACTTCGATAAGCACATGCAAAGGTTCCTTTAGATGGTCATATTTTGATTCGCCACTGTTTCTTAACTCCTCCTCCTAAATAAAAATACTTTTTTTAAAGTACTCTTTGTCTGATGTTAAATATCCTTTAGTAAAAAAAAAAAAAACACCAAAAATTTTACCTTTGCTTTATCTCTTGTTGAACCTCTTCCTAAAACTGACATTCTTGTTTGTGTAGCTTGTTGAAGACGTTTTAAAGTATTGCCACGAGGTCCAAGTAACTTTCCAACAAAATTGAACTAAATCAAAAAATGTCAACTAAAAAACATTTTTAACAAAACGCTGGAAACAAAAACAAGTTTAAACTATGTGATTTAAACAAAAGAATATGAGCAGTTAGAAAAAAGAAATTTTCTTATTTTTATTTTTAAAATTCCAGCCAATACAATTTTTTTGTTTGAATGAAACTTAGCCAGAAAATGTTTTCTACAAATTTATAGCTATTTTAAAAAAAGGACATTAATTTATGTGAAACTGATGTTGCAGAATTACATTGATGCAAACATTCTTAAACTTTTTACAGGAACAACAATGTTATGTCAGTCAAGCCTTCTCAGGAAAGGCATTCGGTTGCAGACCTTATATGACTACGCATACAACTTTTTTTGTGGATAACTAAAGGTTTTTAAAGACGGATAAAGGTTTTTTGCATATATTGATAAATTGTGTTTTAAAAAATGCCCTGAAAAAATCAAACTTCTCTCTTTAAAGAGAAAATTAAAAATAAACAAATGTAAACTGAAAAAAGAAACCTACTTAACAAATGATAAAATAAATAAAGGATAAATCAGAGGAAATAAAAACATAAAACTATTATATTTTTTATCTTAAAAGCATCTCAATTAATAGTTCAAATTTAATTTAAAAGTGTTCCACTTGATAGTTTAAAGTTAATAATTTTTCCATTATCGCCACGCCATGATGTAGGGCATAGGTCGTTCAATTGTGTCATTCTTGAGGAGCGACAGTTATATTGATATTGATTGAGGGTTCTAATCCTTCAAACAAAAACTTTATTTTATGTTTTATTTGCTTTGTAGACATTAAAAAATATCAGTTTCAAATTTTTAAATAATTGAGTTTTGAAGCAATTAAACTTGGATTAAATAACTTTGAAACTTTGATTTTTTCTTAAATTCTTTGTAGTAAAGGGTGTACACAAAATAAATATGAAAGTAAAAAAAAAAAAAAAAAAAAAAGTACTCTTCAACTTTTATTTCAAACCAAGTAATAACTTTAATACAATAATATAAGAAGATCAAACATAAAAAAAAAAATTCAAATTATCCCTGTGGGAATCGAATAAAATTTAGAGCTTTTGTGCTTTGGTGATACCCAAAAGATTGCGCACAGAATAAGAATCAACACTATTTGATGCTTTTTTAAATGATATTTTAATATCTGTAATGTTTCTGTGAAGTTTTTTTGTTTTTTTTTTCATTTTTCTTTTAATAATAGCCCAGTAGTTTTTAATAACTCTCAATTCTGGGCAGTTTGGAGGATTTTCTAGTTTAGGCACAAATTTCACATTATTCTTTTTATACCATTCCATAGCTTGTTTACAATAATGAATTGAAGCTAAATCAGACCAGAACACAGGTCTGTTATTGTGTGATTTAATGAGAGGTAAAAGGCATTTTTGTAAACATTCTTTAACATATGTTTGACCAGAAAGTGTGAACTGAGAAATATAAGGTGCTGAATTTTTGCCACAACTCCAAATAGCTTGCCAAATCAAAGCTTTTTTAGCGAACTTGTCATGTTTTGTGTATTTAAATTTCTTATCTGCTTTTCCTCTATATTTGGCAATATAATAAACAGCACCAGAAATTTGTTGACGATTGTACTTGATATAAGTTTCACAATCTTCAATAATACAGACATTTTTAGAAATAAAATTGTCATACAACTTTCTGCCGCGGGTTCTCGCACTTTTTTGTTAAGTTTCACAACGGTTGGGCACTTTTTGTGCTTTGAAAGAATGAAAACCATGTTTGTTTCTAACTTTTGCAACAAAACTATGAGAAAATCCATATATTTTTGCGCGTTCCCTGAGTGAAAGGCTTAAGTTATTCTTGAAACTGTTAACCAGTTTTCTAACTAGTTTTATATCTTTAAAACCTTCCTTTCTTCCACCACCAGGATTTGCATTTGATCCATTTTGTTTGAAAAAAACGTTGAATTACACAGTGTATGGAGGTATTTGCAACGCTTTTGCTATCGAATTGTAGCTATAATTGGGATTTTCCAAATATTTGTGCATAATTTTATCTCTTATCTCTTTTTTTGTCATTTTTAAAACTAATTTTTCTAAATTCGAAAAACTAATACATTTTTTTGAAACCACAACAAGTTGTAAACAAAATACAAAAAAATTAAAAAGATTTTAATATAACCACTGCAAAAAAAAAACACACTTATTCTTTCACATTTATTTTGTTAACATGCTTTAAAACACTTTTAAATTAGAATAAAAACATTAATTCTATACTTTTATTTTTTCTGGTTTATTTTTTAATCACTTTATCATTTGTTAAACTTTCTATTTTTTTAATTCAGTTTTTTTTTTTTATTTCTCTTACAAGTTTATAGTTCATTTTTAATTTTAAGCTTATATTTGAAAAGCACATGGAAATAAATGACAGTCGAATTTAAAAAGGTATGAGAAAGTTTATACAGATCATTTACAAAAGTCTTTGTATAAAGTTATGGAAGTATAAAGTATACTTCTTTTCTTAAAAGAAGACTTTTATAAATGATCAATATATACTTTCTCAAAACTTTTAAATTTGTTTTGTTTATTCAATTCATTTGTTGATTCTGGCAATTTTCAAATGCGCTAATTAAAAATATGCAAAGTGCCATGGCCTAGTTGTCAAAAAACAATGTGTGTGCTGTCATATAAGTATACGAGTATACGACTGCATGCCCTTCTTGAGAAGGCTTGATTATTGTACTTTTTCTTTTAAAAATAATACAAAATACCTTTGGATACTCTTTCACAGGTACAACAACTTTTTCAGTAAGTTTGACAACTTCTTCATTAACAACAGCTCCTGTGTAAGACTTATAACGAGGTTTACGATTATTAGATGGTTCAGCCTCATCTTGTGTTGATATGTATCCTGATGACTCAGCAGTTTTTCCGGTTACTCTTAACACCTCTAAAAGTATATGTGTGTATAAATATATATATATACACATACATATATAAATATATATATTTATACATATTTAATTACATTATTTACGCATTTAATATATTTATGTAATAATTTATGTATTTAATAGTTTACAAAGCATTTTGCATAATATAATCATTTTTAAAAAACGTAATATAAATATACTTTTCTTTTCAAATATTAGTTTTTTGAGCATAGATTTTGCAAACTTGAGTCTTTACCGGACAAATTGTTCGTTAGAAAAAAGTTCGTTATTTCGAGCCCTGTGTGCGTGTGTGTGTGTATATATATATATATATATATATATATATATATATACATACATACATATATATATATACATACATACATATATATATATATATATACACATATACATACACACACACACACACATATATATATATATATATATATATATATATATATATATATATATATATATATATATATATATATATATATATATATATACATACACACACACACACACATATATACAACCCTCAGAACTAGGGTTGGCATTCTGCAATGTCAACCTAAATGCCGACCTAAAAGAGTTTGTTTGTTTCTATGTTTTACGGTAACCCCTTTGTGTCAAACTTTTTTTGCCAACCTTTAACAGTTTGAGGTTGGCAATTTATTGCTTACCTCATTTTTCCTAATTCCAAGGATATATATATTATATATATTAGCCCATCCCATTTTGACCCTCATAAACAAATTTTAATTTACAAGTGTGAATTAAAATTTGTGATGTCATAAAATGTTATTAAGGTATTGTTTTTTTAATGAAATTTCATATTTTTTATTGATGACTAATTATACTTGTGCCACCATTTAAAATTTAACTTTTTTACATTTTTTGAGATTTTAAGGGAATTTTCAAAAAATTGGCATGATTAGAAATTTAGAATTCATTACCTATGTAATTTTTTGTTTTTAAAAAACATCTTTGTTTCCAACAAGGCTGCAAGCAACCACTAATTAGAGTTGGAAGTTACTGGAAGAGAAAAGATGAAGATAGTAGAGCAAGATAACAATTGACGAACGACTTAAAGGATTGCAAATTATATGAATCAGGAAAGCAAGATGAATGAACCGAATTCCAAAGAACTGATGTTCGAAGAAAAAAACTAGACGAATAAGAGTTTTTGGAGCACTGAGGAACAGTCACAGAAAAACGATGAGACTTAATTAAATGACGAGTAACACGAGAATGAATTTTAGTAGATGGCACAAAAAACGCTAGCTCTTTAGAGCAGTGCCCATTATAGTATCTGTAGAAAATAGAAAGAGAAGCAATATTTCGACAATGTGATAATGGTCGGAGATTGTCTTCAAGAGCAGGTCCAACTATGTTTACAACGAGTTTTTTTTTTAATGTCAAGACTAAAAAAGGAAGGCTTTTTATCTATACCAATTGTGCGCACTTTTATTAGTAGTATATTTGTTAAATTGTGGTATTTTAAAAATTCCTTATGAAAATAAGAAAGCGTGATTTTTAAACACAATAGCGTTGAGGCCCTATCCATAGTAATTAAAAATTTGTTAGATTCTATCGATATCAGACATTTCAATCACTTTAAGCATTGGCTATTTAAAAGGGGTTTGTGCAAGGTTAGCTAAGTTTCATGGCCAAACATTTTTTTAACTTTGTGCCACCATGTTGGAGAGCTTCATATAGCCATAGTCATAAATAAAACCGTTAAGACAGAGAATAAACTATAAATTTCTGAATTAGAGCTGGGATGGCGTTGATGCAAACAATGAAATGTTGCTGTTGCAATTTAATCACCAGAATGCTAAGGGTATTTGCTAGGAAAAGCAGGCTCTATCGTCGCTCAAAATTTGCAGGACCCGATAGACCATAAAAGGTTAAGAAATAGTAAAAGTAAAAATAAATCATTTTAAAATAACTTTTAATCAAAAACAAAAATTGTTGGTTTCTAGTTAAACTTTAAAATTATAGACATTTAGATTTTTAAGCAATTTTTTTCCGGCAAAGACATTTTGCTACATAAAATTCAAGTCAAACTTCCCTAAAATCAGACAGGTTCTTATATTGAGTGATAAAATACTCAAGGAAATCAATAGAATGGCTTACTACATTTCTCCCTTCAGGACATAGTAGTTTTTGCTCTGCAACTTTCTTGATTCTGCATTTTTTAAAGTATAACTTAGATTCATAAGTTTTAATATTTTAGTCTTATAATTTAAAAATAATATGTCATTTAAGTAACAAATTGTTTAAAAGCAATGGTTTACAAAAAGGTTTAAAGTCAGATGTAAAAGACAAAAAATATTGAGTAATTTTTTTCCACTGACAGGATTTTCCTAAAATCAATAAAAATATAATAGAAAGTAAGTCGATAGAAGTTGTAGTTTGATTTTATCTTGCCAAAATTAAATGCAATAAGTTTTTAGCAGTGATATTTTGAACCTTATTTTATATACACTGCTTTATTTTTAATTTACACTTTTAAGATCAACAAGACTATTCACAGATGTGTCATTATATTGAATATAAGCCTGTTGCAGAGGTGAAATTTAAATTATGGCAAAACCATACAAGGTGTTTGGATCCATTGATCATGGTGCTGGGGTTAGCATCTTCTGACAGAGATCATTATATATGGTAAAAGTTCTTTATTCAACCCAAAGGAAGTTCCAAAAAGATGTAAAAACAAATAGAACAAAAGCTGAAATACTTCTGAAAGCAGTTTTTGTTAATAAAGAACCAGCCACTAGGTCTTGAGTTGTATATTTTACCAGACTATAGTTTAATTTTTGATATTCTAGGTCATAGTTTGAAAAATGACTACAGATAAGACTCCCTCAGACCTTTTGGATACAATAAAATGCAAAGCTTTTAAAATCTTTTAAAGTTGCTAACAACTCATTAGAACTCACAGCAAAATCATAAATCTATTGATCATAATTTAAGAAATTTATTAAATTGAAGGGTGGGATATTTATTTCTTAAAACAAGAAACATATTTTTTATTTTAAGAAAAATATTTTGTAATAAAAAGTTTAATTTTAATATGCTTACAGTACAATTAATCCAAGATAATGTAGAGGGTGTGATGAGTTTGGAGAAGTTTCAGAAGCTACTTCAAATAAAGAGTTCTTGTAAAAAAAACCTTTCAAACAGAAGAAGAGTGGAATCAAGAAGTTACGAGTCAATAGCTTAAAACAATTTGAATGGTTCTAATAACTTAAATTTTGTTTCGATACCTAATACTATCTTATACTGCTAATTTAGGTGAGCAGACTGACGTCATACTGAAACAGCTTGCTGCCAGGGGCTTCAGTACATACATTGACTGACAAAATATTTTTTCATCCATAATTATTCTTTATTTTTATTCTTTTTCTAAAAAAGCTGTATTAATTAAGATAAACAAAAAAAAGTGAGCAAATGCTTATATAAATACACTATAGTATATATATACACACACACACACACACACACACACACACACACACACACACACACACACACACACACACACAAAGTTTAAAACAGACCATAAGTTGTGGTGTTGTGGTTACAGTGTTTGCTACAGAATCAAGAGATCTGTGGTTTAATGTCTACACTAGCCTTTTTTTTTGTTGACATGAAGCAAGCATAAACTTCCTAATTATTTGAATTACATTGATACATTTTGGTCTAGTTTAGTTTACAACAAAAAATCAAAGACTTTTATCCAACCTTTTATAGTAACCATTGTGGATTTGCTTGATCTAAGACACCAATAACAGTGAACAAAACTACAATGACAATGATTGTACAACATTTAAATTATTTATTATTAATAATTACAATGCTTGTAATCATTAACAATTTTTATATGCTACTCTACATTATGCAATTGCTTAGGCTCAAATGTTTAAATAATAACATGTCTTAATCATTATGTTAAACTAAAAAATAATTACAGAAAGAAAAAAATGTAAAAATCAAAATTACTTGTTCTTTAGTTGTAAAGAATAAAGCTTAAAAATAAATGCAAAAAAAAAACAAGTTCAGTAATTGTACAAAATTTAAAAAGAAAATTTATTATAATCATTTTTAGATCATGTAGAAAATGGAAAAATTCATTTAACAGAAAAATGTATAAAAAAGATTGAATTGCAAATACTATTATTCCATTGGTGAATATCACATAACTAGCATACATAGATCATCCAGGTCATATTTTAAAAATCTGGAAAATTTTAAGGGTAAAATATCCTGAAAAATTTTTGGATACATTTTCCTCTTAAATTTGCTTTGAGCTGATTTATTTTAAATTTTTTTCTTAACTTTTTATTTCTTTTGTATGAGTGATGAGTGAAAAAGCTTAAAAATAATATATTACATAAATATATACTAGTGTATGCAAGGAATACATTTTGAATTTCCAGAAAAACTAAAAATTTAGAAAAGTATCTGGAATTCCGGAAACATCCGGAAAAAGATAATCCCTGAACATACCATAGGATTTGATTAAAAATATTAAATTTCATTTGCCTAGAAAACTTAATTTTGATTTTGACTTAAAAAAAGCAATTCATACTTGCTTTTAAATATTTTATCGAAGTTGCTTTTTTGAAGGAATTTTAATTAATACTGTTATCTAAAAAAACTGTCAGAAACCAGTTTTCATTCTGAGATATAAGGACTGATGGCTGACAATATAAATTTGTTGTTTTTAAATTGTTGCTTTTGAATTATTGAATTTAAAAATTATTATATATTTTGAACTTCTATTAAGTACATTTTTATTAACACATTATGTAATTAATTATACAAGAGTTTATGAAAGAAATTTATTATATTTGTAATATAACAAAATTGTTAAAAGTTACATTTTGTTAAATTGGTTATAAGATGTAAAATTTAATTTTTTACCTTAAAATCATAAATACCTAAACTTTAAAATATGAAGGTTGAAGTGTAATAAAAAATATAATTACTCTTTATACTAAAGGACTAAATTTTTATTGATTTTTTTAAATCTTAAAATAATAAAAATATGCCGAAATTTTTTGGCTATATTTTGTAAATAAATCAAACGCCATACTGACAATTTCATAAAAGTTCATTTAGTTTCTCATTTAGTTAAATAGGAATTTAAAACACTTTATTCCTTAACAGTTTTTAACATCAATTAGTAATAACTTTTAAAATAAGATTCAGAATAAGACTCAGACATTTCTTCTTACAAACTCTGTTTCAACAAATGCTTTTCAGCAATATAAAATACTTACACAATATAAAACTGATATTTCATAGCTGCACAGTTTACAGTGTTTCACAGTAGTAAACGATCGGGGTTGATATTTGTCGGAGGCCGGGTTTGATAAAATATAGTCGGGGCCGGAGCCATGTTTGTGACCGGGGCTGCATAAACATTTATAGATCCTAAAGTACAATTTTTTATTCAAAATTCATGGTATATTTTGTATATATATGCATATATAAACATCATTATGATCAACATGATCATCATAATCATCTTTACCACCACCACCATCATCATCTTCTCTTTCGGCAAGTACTACACCATATAAATACTAAAGGATATTGTATGCCAGCATCTAAATAAATAGCAAACATATATGTTTAAATCCATAATATGTATGCATAAAGCACATCTTAGAAGCTTTTATTCCTTCTGGCCTAAAATTTTGGAAGCTTTTATTCCTTCTGGCATAAAATTTTGGAAGCTTTTATTCCTACTCTTTAAGTCAAACCTCATTCTACTCCATATTTTTTCACCATCTTGAGCAGTTGCTTTATTTAATCATTTATTTCATCTCTCTTAAGAACAAATGTCCTTTTATTATTCCAAAAAACCAATGTAAAAAGGTCCCGTCTAATGTTAAGCTCTTTTATTCTCAGTTTACTAAACCTTGTATTTTATATCAGATGTTAGGTTCTAGAGACTTTTGGTTAGTCTTCAACAATCTCATTAACTAAAGTAAGTCTAACATTTAATCTTATTAGTTATATAATATTTAATAATATTACATTTTTAAAAAGTGCTTAATAAGTGGTTCTGATTTTTCAAAACTCTAGAAAACACTTTGACCTCCCCAATATCAATTTTCATGAAAATTTAACATCTAAAGTGGCTCTATTTGTTGACAACTTAACTTTATATTCTTGTCGTGACAAAATTTTTTACTAAAACACTTCACTTTTTGATTGCTTAGAACAAGCAGCTGATTTTTAATCTGATCTCTCTTCTGTAACAGCCTAAGGCTTGCTGTGGCTTATGGATTTAAATTCTGGACATAAAATCTGCAATTTTTGTTAGACAAAACTAATTTATTTACTGCAAAAAATTATTGCAATAATGTTGGTATTCCTATATTGATGAATAACAACCCTCTTACTCTCAGACAAAGTCATAAGCACATTGTAAATGTAACGCGGTAAATGTAAAGCACATTGCAAATGTAATGTGGTCATGGTGTAGTGGTAGAGCCTTGCGTCATAAGCAAAAGGTACTGAGTTCGATCCCAACCACGTCCCTGATAGTACTGCGCTTAACTTGTTTCTCTGCACAGCGGCCTTAGTTGTCAAGGTTCGTATTTTGGAGTTTTATAGTTGAGAGAGTTATAACCACAATTAAGTAGCCTCCTCGTCTGTAGTGGGATTTTCAGTCTTGGGGAGGTGAATTAACATAAAAAAATAATAATAATAAATTAGACCTGCTTTATCTGCCAAGCTTGAGCCACTCTCTCATTGTTGTAAGGTTGCGTTTCTTTCTTTTTTCTACTAATGCAATCATGGTAAATGGTCAAACAAGCTATTATCCCTATTACGATAAAACAAAACTCATACTTGCTTGTTTCTTATTCAACAAGCTGCATCCTTTTACTGTATCTGTCCCTTCATGCTATAAAAACTTTTATTAATCCAGTTTTTTTCTTTGCACATCAAAAAAACCTCCATAACTATAAGCCATCTTTGTGTTTTTTGTTCAACTACAAGTCTTCAGTTAACCATTTCCTAGTATTTTTACTTATTCTCGATTTTAAAGTAATTCATAACTTAATAGTGGTTGCTTGCAATCTTGTTAGAAGTAAATTAGAGCTTAAAAATATATAAATATATGCCAGTATTTAATAAATAGTAAATGTAAGCATAAAATTATAATATATAAAGTATTATAAATTTTTTTATAATGCGTATTATAAATTGCGCATTAAAAAACCAATTCATTCTTTGTTTTAACATTTTCACTTTTTTGTTTTTTTTGTTTTAAAAGATTAACATTTATCATAAAAAAATACATAATTACATAAATAAATAAAAAAAGCAGTTTTTTTTATTGCTTATAAAAATAACTTATTAATACTTATAAAAATTCATTAGAAGTGTTTTTTTTACTTCATTAAAAAGTGATTCAATAATATAAAAGCATTAAAGATTACACTTATTTAATTGTAACAGCTTTCAAAAAAAAAAAATTTTTCAACAAAATTTCTTATCTTTTTAAATGTATTAACTTGAACTATTTTAATATTAAAATTTGTTAAAGAGACTTTCGTTGTTGTAGAAAGTCATTGTTTATAAAAACAAAATAATTTTTTATTTTTAAACAACGTTTATTATAAACAAATGCATTCTTAAATAACTTATATAATATAAATAAAAAAAATCATATATAACTGTCAATTATACTTTCAAAACTAGTAAATCAAAAAAAAATTCTTTTTTCAAATCCATGCTTTATGCAAGCAGAATTCTATTGGGCCTAGAAATTCTTTTTTTGTTATCTTTTGTAGAAGGAAAAATTACTGTTACGTTTTTAAATTTTTTTTTTATTAATTCAGTGTTCTTATGGGGAAATACAAATTAAATTTTTGTTAACTTAATTAACTTTTTTTGGTCAAATTTTTCCATTTCCTTGTATTGTCATCGAAAATGATTAAGTGTGCAAAATTTGAGCAAAATTGGTTGAGAAAAAAGCTTTCAAAAATTGATTTCAAATTTTGTGGCACACAAACATATATAGAAAGTAACCTTATATAAAGCATGGAAAAAATCATCATCAGTAAATTGTTACTTTATTTAAAAGCGTTTCACTAATATAAAAACATTCGTTCAGAAGTTTCAATGAAATTTACTTCACTTTAGGTTTAATTCGGAATATTTTTCATTTAGCGCGTTTTTAAAATGTATTTTGAAATAGCCGCAGTCAAATTTTCAAAGCAAAAAGTGATTTGCCTGGTCATATAATGACGTACAATTGCACATCTTCCTGTGAAACACTGGTATAAGACTGATATTTTATAGTTGCACAGTATAAGACTGATATTTCATAGTTACACAATATAAAACTGATATTTCATAGCTACACAATATAAAACTGATATTTTATAGTTTCACAGTATAAGACTGATATTTCATAGTTACACAGTATGAGACAGATATTTTATATTTACACAATATAAGACTGATATTTCATAGTTACATAATATAAGAGTAATATCTCATAGTTACACAGTAGACTAATATTTTAAAAAAATTTACTAAAAATATATTATGATTTGTGGGGTTGCCTGCCAACAAATCATAAAATCTAAAAAAAATGTACCAGTTCCCCTGGATCCACCAAATTAAAAAAACCTAAAAATCTTAGCCCCCTGCCTTACTAGTTGGAATGGATCCACTCTTGGTGGATATTTTTATCTTATACAAAAGTATAAACTGTTTTTTTTTCTGCTTCACTAAGTTTTCAATTGTAGATTAACAATATAATCAAATGTATATAACAATAATAGTAATAATAACAACAATAATAATACTTATTGCTGTAACAACTTGTTTTTTTGGTCATTTTTTTGAAAAAAAAGTAAGTATGGAAAAAGGTAAGCTAAAAAATGTGCAAAATGTCATCTAAATATGTATTAGTATACATATATGTATGTATTATCTATATACAATGTATATATATATATATATATATATATATATATATATATATATATATATATATATATATATATATATATATATGTATGTATATATATATATATATATATATATATATATATATATATATGTATGTATGTAAACATATATATATATAAATTATGTTAGTGTATTCTACAATCAGAGTGCTCAATGTTCTAAAAGAACAGAGCAATAATAAAAAATTATAATTTTTGATTTCTTCTACACTGTGTTTCGCCATCAGCAGGTTCATCAGGAAGAATTATATATATATATATATGTATATATATATACATATATATATATATATATATATATATATATATATATATATATATATATATATATATATATATATACACACACACATACATATCAGGCTTGGACAGGGATAAGGTGCGATCACACGCTGTATCTGACCATTTTTTTTTTCCTTTACAATTTGACCCAGGCGGTTTGATGTTTTAACAACTTAAATGCTATGAAAAAAATTGTAATATTATGAATAAATTTTAATCGTTAATCTTTTCTTAACTTTTTATTTTACCCGAAGGCTATAGTTAACAAAATTAACTATAGTGATTGTTTAAAATAAAAGCATTTTGTGTAAATTAAAAAATGTTATACTTAATTTTTTTTATGTAGGCATGTATTTTTTATGATAAATTTAAACGTTTGAAACTATTTTTTCATTTCTTTCTAAAAAATTTATGAAAGATTTTTAGAAAGACATGGAGAAATAATTTTTTAAGTTATTTTAAATTATGAATAAGTTAAATTAAATCTTTCGCTGCAATGGAATGATTTAATTGCTTTATTTTTTTTTGCTTTATTTTATAAAGAATTGTTCAAAACTTTTTTTTCAACTTGACCAACTAATCAGAGCATGAAATATATAAAAATTAATATTTTATATATACTATATTACTTAAAATTTTTTTTTTGTGTGCAACTTTTTGGAAAAAAAAATGTTTATACAATTTAAAAAAAATATATATATATATATATATATATATATATATATATATATATATATATATATATATATATATATATATATATATATATAACAATATAAAATATATATAACACTTTTTAATAATTTAAATAAAATTTGTTCATCAATTAAACAATCATTAGAAATAATTAGTGAAAGTTTTTTGCATAACCTTAATAAAAAATTTCAAAAGTTTTAAAGTAATTTATTTTAAACGCAATTAAAAACGTAAAAAAATTATTTTTCAATTGGAGTTTTTTGAATTTTATTTTAGTGCTTATATGTTTTCTTTTTCATAAGGAACTGTTTTTTTTTAATTTTCTTCCTAATTTAAGTTTAGCTTGTGTTTCTTTTTTCAACATTTTTTTCAAATTTTAAAATGTTTAAAAATCATCTAAACAGTTGTGGTCAAGTTGTCAAAAAATAAAATCATTTGTGCGGTCAACATTAGTGCTCAATCGCATGCCTCAATCCTGCCTCAACGCAAAATCTACCAAAATTTTACTGTGAAAAGATGATAATAAGTAGTATAAAAATTTTCTCTAGTGAGATATTATCTGGTGTCATAAAATACTTTTTCTCTACTATAGTCTAGTAGGTTACTGCTTTGCTATGCCTTAATTGCTGCTATGCCTCTCTTTTAAACCTTCATCTCTAAAACATGAATTTTAATAAACAAGATCAATCCACAGAGAAACAACTTGAATGTGTCACTTTCAGGAATGTAGTGAGCTTGCACTCTATATCATATTTTAATTATAAAATAAACTACTTTAATTACAAAGACACTCGTTAATAACAACTTTATATATTTATATTTAAAAAAACAATTAACTTTTAATACAAATATTTAGTAATTGCATTAAAATTAGTAAATATTTGTATTAAAAGTTTGAATAATGTAAAAAAAAAGTAAAATTTTTAACACTAAAAAGTTCTAAAATTCTAACACTAAATAGATTAGTAATAGTAAAAACATGTGTTTGAAAAAAATTGAATACAATCAATACCGTTCTAATCATTAAAATATCCCAGCTTTTTGTATTAAAAAAAGAGTTGAAGACATTAAATTATCAAACATACCCTTCTTTTTTAATACAAAAAAAGTATAAATTACGTGTTTATTCATGAGGCAATTTCAACCAAAATTTATTTACAAACCTCATTAACTAATAAAAAAAATATTAGTTCAATACAAACGAAAAGTGTAAAAAGTTAATTTGCTTATGTTTTTGTTGATTTCGCACCTTCTGCAAATTGCCAACTTTTATATTATAGTTTAAATGACGATGGCTTTAATATACATTTGTATAAATATATAAACATATATATAAAATATTAATAAATTACCATCTTCCAATAATCTTATTGAATGAGGGTGAGTATCAGGATTTAATACATCTTTTTCTTCCAAAAGCTCTTGGAGGTAGGTATCAGACATTTTCAGTTTAACTCCAGCTATCGTGCTTTTTAGTGGCGTTTATTACTCCACAAAATTTCATTGTAAAGCGCAGAAATGAGATTAGCCGTGATTATTGACACCAGATCACATTTCAACCTAAAAAAATTACATTTTTTCAAAATAATAAAAATGTAAACATTTAAACAGAATTTTTGAATTAGGTTAAAACTTGCAATTTTTGAGCGGAACGCTAGCACTTGAACAAATAACAAATGGAAAATAAAAAATATATTTGTTTTTTAACTAAGTAAATACATAAATATACATATAGTAAAAATAGTCAACATAAGATTGAAATTTGATAAAAAACAAAAATATATACTCACCATTGATCCAAATTTGGTGAAATCTAACAATCCATGTACAGTGTCTGTTGGGTGTCCTCAAATTTCACTATTTTTAAATTTTTAATTTCCACAGTGCCGTCCCTAGAGGAGTCTTACCCCCAACAAAAACTTTATTATAGAATTATTTGGCAAAGTTGACCTGCAGTCGGCAAGTTCGGCAATTTCCTGTTTAATTGGTTCAAGTGGAATTTTTTGAACGGAGCTTAAGAATAGTAATAATTCCAGTTAGTTTCCGGTATTCCGGTATAAGACTTAATGATTTATAAATATGCAGTTTAAAGTACTTATTGACTCGTTAACTACTTTGAGAACATTTTTTTTTTTAATTTGATAAATGTTACATTCTGTAAACTCAATATATGGTATTTTTAAAGTTTTCCTGATTACATCCAAACATTTTGCGTTTGTAAATCTTTTAAAATGTCACTAATATTATGATATATTATAATTCAAACTGTGTTTGCAAAAAAAAAAAATACAAACCATCAGAAATATATATAAATATGCATAAAAAATACAAAATATATACAGTGAGTGCAAAAAGTATCCGACACAAAGGAAAAACTTTATTTAAATAAAGACCATTCAACAAAATAACATAAACAAACAATATTCTAATGTAATTTTACATGGGAAATACAAATACCATATCAAAACAACATTTTGGAGTTCATTCTTCCTTCTATGATTTCCAATTCCGCAGGGCCAGCAGAAGAGAAACTACTCCAAAACATTATGCATTATGCCTCAAAACTTCACTGTTGGGACGGTATTCTTCGGGTGAAACGCAGAGTTCTTCTGTCTCTAAACATGACTGACACAGTTCCAACCAAACAACTCTATTTTAGTCTCATCTAACCATAATATTTTATCCCAAAGGCTTGAAGGTTTACTCAAGTGCTCTTCAGCAAAGTTCTGGCGTTTCTTTACGTGAATTTCCTTCAAGAGAGGGGTTTTTGTTGGTGACCGAGAGTGGAATCCTCTCTTTCAAAGAACTGTCCTAATTGTTTTCTTGCAAACATTTGTCCCAGATGATTGCAAGTACTTTTGCAGTTCAGAGCGAATCAGTCTAGGATTATTCTGTACTTTTCGAACTAAATTCCTAGCTGTACGGTCAGATATTTTTGTAGGACACCCTGAACGAGGCAGACTAGTCGAAAGATGGAAGGATTTACATCCGAACAGTATCACCAACTGTCGAAATTGGGATATTTAACACAGGTGAAATTTTTCTATATCCTAAACCATCTCTGTGCAGCTGAATATTTGATTTTCAAGTTGATTCAGACAATTCTGCAGTTTTAGGCATTGTTGAAGAGCGTAAAATTTAGGCCACCTTTCAATGAAGATGTCAGATAACGAATGACTGCACTTAGAAAGATTCTATGGCGTTCTTTTGCATTCTAGATTGTCCCAACGTTTTCTGGTTCTAGAATATTCCCTCAAACATAACGGATGACAAATTATTGGCGAATCAAATTCTTTTTTTACGATGTGTTGGATACTTTTTGAACCTTAGCTTTTACGAAATTGCAGTTATTAAGTCAACATTTAATGATATTGTTGTTTTGATATGATATTTGTATTTCCCATGTAAAATTACATTAGAATAGTGTTTTTTTATGTTATTTTGTTAAATGGTCTTTAATTAAATAAAGTTTTTCCTTTGTGTCGGATACTTTTTGCACCAACTGTATATGCATGAAAAATACAAACCATCATATATATGTATGTATATATATATGTATATATATATATATATATATATATATATATATATATATATATATATATATATATATATATATATATATATATATATCTTTCTCTCTCTGTGTATATGTATACATATACAGAGAGAGAAATAGAATGACCAACTTAAATTATTTGATACATATATGATATAATCATAGAAACATAGACATTTATTTTTAGACAGTCATAACCATTTTATAATTAAGTTTTCATGGTGTTTTTTTGCACTTTACTTTAGAATGAAAAAAAAAATAAATCTAAAAAAATAGAAAACTCAACAAAAATTGAAAAACAGAGAAGCAAATGCAGAAAACACTGTTTATGCAATGATGAATTGATGATATCAGCAATTGAAGCTGTTAACAATGGAGTTTCACTTTAAGTTTTTGACATTCTAAGATGTTTGTTACAAGTTTAACTTTCTGGAGTAATGGAAATGAGAGCCAAACTTGGACCAGCTATTTTAGATAAAGAAGAAAAAAAGAAAATAATTGATTTTGCATATAATTGTGCAGCTTGAGGAATCGGATTTGGTCAATTGCAATTTCTAAAGTATGCTGAAAATTTTGCTTTAAAATGTAAAAAGTATTCAAGAATGGAACTCCTACAGAAAAAGGGTGGTGTCAGATCTGTAAAAGGCACAAAGATTTAACTTGATGTCAACCATAAGGTGCAGCAGCTATTAGACATCAGTGTATGACTGTTTGTAAAGTGTCAAAATATTTTTCCATTCTTAAAAATGTGTTAATGGAAAACAGCCTACTTCAGAAATCGTTTGGAAAACGTTTCAGAAAACATTTGGAATATGCCTTTGACCCAATTGCCCCAAATAAGTCAAACGGGCACTGGGATTCTTACATATATTTTAGGTTTTTATAAATATATATGAACTTGTTTACTCTGATAATATGAAAAAGCAGTTGTTCTTTAACTAAAGTTAATTTTTATTATTTTTACCTTAGCCCTAAGATTTTTACCTATTTTCTTGATATTTATACATGTAAATGAATTTGTTCACTCTATACGGTCTTGTGTATTTTTACATATTTACCTAATATTTATAAATAAAAATGAATTTGTTCATTTTGACAGTTTGAAAAAGCTCCTTTTTTTAACTAAAATTAATTTTTGATGATTTTACAGAGCTTTGATTGTTCTTGACTAATTTGCCCTAAATGGGGTAAATAAACCCTAAGATTTTTACGTACTATTTTGATATTTATAAAAGTAAATGAATTTGTTCACTCTGACAATTTGAAAAAGCTCTTTTTCTTTATCTAATGTTAATTTTTACGATTTTAACAAAGCTTTTAAAGCTTTTGATCCAATTGTCCAATATGGGGCAAACAAGCAATGGGGTCCTTACCTAGGGGCCCCTAATATAACAATAATAATTTGTAGAATTGAATGCTTTGATTCTTTAGTAAAATATAACACAATACAAATAATTTAGGATTAGAACTTCAATGAAACTCTTTCTCATTGATGGCATTAGAAAAATAAATTTATTATCAAAATTTGATGCCGTAAATCCTCGAAGAAAACTCAACAAATCTTGACGCAAAATAGGCATTATTGAGCTAAATATAAACTGTCATAACTTGCGAGCCAGTTATCCAAATTTAATAAATGAACTCATTCTGAAAACGTCTTTATTATCCGCGTACTTTAGTATTGATTATAGGCAGAGATAAAGATAATTGTGAAATCGTGTGAAGTGCCTAGTGAGGGGTGAACAAAAAATTTTATGTATTTTTGTACCCAACCTCCATTACAGAGATTGTTTAAGCTTTTTTTAACTAAAATTTAAAGTTTGCTTTATGTCTATTATCTTAAACACACAAAAATTATGTGCTCCGCTCTTGCATGTATGGTTAAAATACTAGAGACTGAAAATGTTATTACATAGATTTCACGTAACGACTATTTTCACATAACGTATTTTTCATTAATGTATCAACTTGTAACCTAAATGTGTAAAGCTTTTAATTAAGATTAGGGTTATGGGTTTCTTTGCAATGACATCGCAAATGGTGGACGCTTTTTTCAAACGGTTGAAAATAACTTTTGAAAGGAAAAAAGTAAAAGGGAAAAGAAAACATTTATAAATTAAACAAAAATAAAATCAACATAAAAAGAAGAATAATTAAACGTTTTAAAAGAAAAAAAGAAAAAGAAATATCTGTAAGAAAATAAGTAAAAAAGTAATGAAAATAGAAGTTAAAAAAAAAACGTTAATGAATGAACTATATAAAAAGAATGGCAAAGAAAGAAAAAAAAAACTATTTAAACATCGGAACCACGTTCGGCAAATCAAGATTTTTTTTTATTTTTTCATTTATTTCTTTAGTTTTCTTTCATTTATTTCTTAGGATTATTTATTTTATTATTTATTTATTTTTCTTCAGTTTTTTAGCGTATATAGTTTTACTTATTATTTTTTGTTAGTCTTTTATTTATTTTTAATTAATATTTATTTTTAGTGGCATATAAATTTTTTTTTATACAGTTACATATTATTTGTTTTTATTTTCATTTTAGCCATTTATTACATATGTTTTATTCTACCGTGTATTATTATTTTTTTTAATCATTTTTTTTTTTTTTTTTTTTTTTTTTGCCAAAGGTAATTTTTTGTTTTGTTTTTAATGTTTGTTGTAACTTTGATTTTCTCAGTGTTTTTCTGTTTATATTGTATTTATTTATTTGGTCATAATATTTGCAATATATTTTGATTATTATATTATAACAACTATGATTATATTAATATATTTACTAAATCTTTATAATTTTTTTAGCAGTAGTCGTTTTTATGTCATCGTAAGTTGTTACGTTTTGTCAGGTTATTACTGTTTGTAACTGTAACTTTGTAAGTAAAAACGATTGCTGTATGAAAAGTAATACCGATTTATTTAAATTATTATAATTACTTTATTATTATTATTACTATCATTGTTATTGTTATTATTCTTATTACTATTATTAATATTATTATTATTATTATTACAAAGATTAATTGTATATAAGTAAACTATTTTTTTAAGGTATTTACTTGAGATTAGTATTTCAATACTATTTGTAAATAGCCGTGAAAATTTATTTTCAGAATATATATGATTGATTGATTGATTGATTGATTGGTTAGTGTAATAACTCTCATACAGTTATTATAAACTAGAACTCAGATGTTTTATATATTTAACTGATCATAATGTAAATAAAGAAAAAATTCTTCTTTCCAAAATGATTTATTCGAAATTTTATCCACACGTCTATAGATGCAAAAGCTGGTTGTATTAAAGTTATGGTTGCATTAAGTTTTTCCATCACATCACATTGCATAAAAATAATTAACAATCATAAAGTTACATAACAAATTTGTTAAAAATTGCAGTTTTGATTTTTAATACCGTTTCCAATTACGCATTAAAACAGCTGTCGAACTAAAAATACATTGTTTATAAAAGACTTAGATTAATATTTAAAAATCCAGAACACGTAAAAAAGTTTTTATTTGTGTTTACTATAACAGCAAGCATTTTTTAAAACAAAATAACCAAACTATTTTGTTAAAACATGTTTCTCAATGAACGGATGCTTAAACTCTGATCTTTGGATTACTCTAGTTTTTATCAAGATAATTCATGAAAAACCTGCAGATATTAAAAACATATCATCGACAGGGCTAATATGTCCGGTGTATACAAAACAGTGCAGGCCATCATTCTTGAAAAAAATCAAGCTTTGCTCATGTCTTGCAGTGTGCATAGTCTCAATTTAGCTAGCGTTCATTCTGCAGAATCCTTTTCTGTAGTCAAAAACTATTTTGGCAACATCCAATTGAAGTACAACCTTTTTAGTAGGAGCCCCATGTGCTGGAAAATTTTGACTGAGGCAAATCCCTTACCAAATGTTCCAAACAAGATGCAGTGCGCGCATGGAGGCTGTCCGGTCATTGTCGAAACAACCAAAAGAAATACTGAAGTCCTTGAAACTTCTTGAAAAACTTGGTTTAGAAGATCATCAACTGGCTTTAGTTGAGACACTCAAAAAGTGGATTCAATCTTTTGAACTCATTGTCTTGACTTCTTTCTGGTTCAAGGCTCTCCTTTGTGTCAACGATTTCATCCTCCTTCTTCAATCAGAAAGCATTTCTTTAGATGACGAGAAAAAGCTTTTAAAGACTCTAGTCGATGATCTTGACCGACTATGATCTTTTTGGCCCCAAATCCTCCAAAAAGCGAAACTGGTTGCATCTAGGTTAGCTTCGTTTGGTTTTCAAAATGATTTCGTTAAGAAGAGGACAAGGAAAAGATTTCACAGCGAGTCGATGAACACAGTCCACTTCCACGAAGCGAAACCAAAGAATTTTGAGGTGAAAATATTTAATGTTGCTCTTGACACGCTGCTCTAGCAGATAAGATACAGAATGGATACGGCTCAAAAGACGACGGATATATCTCCGTTCATGTGTTGTTCTCCATCTCCTTTTAGTGATGAAGAAAAATTTAGTCAGAAAGAAAAATGAAAAGTCCTGGAAAATCTCTACGTAAATGATGTAAAAGATAAGGAGTTATTGAAGAAATTCGTCATCTAGGTGTTCTGAAGCAAATACTTTTGGACAAATAGAATCTGTTTCTTCATGTTGCTCTACAGAATCTACCAGAAAGGTCTTTAATGAATATTTTCTACGATCTATATTTTGCGTTGCATTTTTATTACAATCTCGGTTTCAGAGGCTGAAGGAGAACGCTCTTTCAGTAAGCTTACTCTCATCAAATCCAAATTGCGAACAACAATAGCTGAAGAACGTCTTACTAACCTTATGGTGATTTCAATTGAAAACGACCTTGCGAAGACTTTATCGTACGAAAATGCGATCTCTAGTTTTGCAAAGTAGAAAACCCGCAAAGTGAAATTAATGTGATCTGACTAGTCTTCGTAATTAACATTTAACTTGATGAAATATATGATTCCATTCATTTTAAATAGCATTTGTATTTTCGTTTTATCATATATTACCAAGATCATATATATAGAGTGTTTATGTGCAGCATTAGTTAATACAAAAGTAATTATTGTTTTAAAAGTCTCTGTGCGGGCCTCTCTAGAGTAGAAGAAATCTTAGGCTGTGAAAGAAATATAATCAAAAGAATTTTTGATGATGATAGAAAAGATAAACCTTAAATCACTGGAATTTTTGTGGATGCTTATAAAAGATAAAGCCTCAAAGAGATAACAAGTAGCTTAAGCAAAAAATTATTCAAGAAAACCATATAATTGTGACAGAGGTGCCTAGATGTCACTATCTTGCTCATTATACACCAGAGCGTAAATCTTAAATATGTAAACCAGCCAAGCAATGTGCTATTGGATTATTCAACTGGTTAATGGAATGAGCTAAAGATCTTAATCTCCAACTAATTTTTAGTGGTACTACAAATGAAATGTCTGTATGGAGAGGTGGAATGCTTCATTTTGTGGAAGAACTTCTCAATCAAAAACTTTTTAGATCTTTTTGCTGGCTTCACATTAAGAGGTTCCGTTCCGTCATTTTGTGGAAAAACTTGATGGGCCAACTTCTTCAGAAAAAGGATGGTGTGGAGCAGTTAATAAATTTACTTACTATTAAATTCAGAAAATTAATTTTCAGTTATCTAAATTTAATAATCTTGAAAGAGTTAATAAATTTATGCCAATTATTACTAAATTTATGCCAATTATCTAAAATTAATTTATTATTCAATTATCTAAAGTTAATTTCAGTTATCTAAATTTGATAATTTTAAAAGAGTTACTTAATTTATGCCGATTGTCCTCCTGGAGCCTTCAGATCATATCAGTAAGGATTTTGTTAAGCAAATGAGCACTAACAGCATAGTTGTATAGAAGTATTTGAATACAATATTAAAGGGAAAACTTGATCCTGAAGTAGCCGCTTTTAAATGTGGTAGATTGTCTCACAGCAAATGGCTTACTCGTGGCATGAGATGCTTGTTTCTATATATAAGCAAGCATGATTCTAAACCTAAGAATGCAGAGATCTTAAGGTTGCTTACAACTAAAATGGCACAGGTTTATCTTTCGATATATTTTGAGATTAAAGCAAATCATGGAATTAAATACGGTTCTAATCATCTTTTAATGTTATTTCGACTTTGGTAGGAACAAGTTGATAAAATTAAATAAGCCTATAAACCTAATCTAAAAAGTGAATGCTGGTGGGCTCATCTTGAGAATATACTTGTTTCACTTCTCTGTTCTGATAATTAAGAACAAAGGTCATTTAATACGACATAGTATTGGCAGCCAGGGCTGGATGTAAAAATGGCTCTACTGATATAAGACCATTTAAAGTTACACAAGCAATAAATCTTGATGCTTGTGATATCAAAGAACTTATTGATTGGAAAAAAGAAGTAATAAACCAGCTTTCACTGCAAACTTGTCATTATCCCAACTCCATGCATTGAGAGTTTTTACCCTGGAACTTCCAATGTATTCATTACATACCTAAAGTTGTGAGAGAGCAGTCAATTTATTACCAAGACAACTGTCTTGTTTGTCTGTCTGTTTGAGTCAGTCTGTGGTTGGGATAAGAGAAATGAGTTTTATACAAACTCAATTGCAATATCAAGAAATTATGCCTGCGATGAAATCAAAAAAAAACTTTGTTTAGTAACCAATAATAAAAAAAATTATATTGTAAAATATTTTAAACTAGCTCTCACTTGTTTTCATACAGAATGATCTTATATTTAGTTAGCACCCATTTTTTGTTACTAATTAAGTATTATTTGGTTATTATAACTGTATTAGTTACTTGGATGTTTTATCTTCAAGCTTGTTAGACTTATTTATTTTTTAGTTTACATTATTTACATGTCGTGATTTACATGTAATATAAACATATAAACTTGAAATCTGAAAGAAGATCATACTGATCTTGTCGCCAGAACCATATAAAAATTACAATATAAATCTAATATAAAATAATTTAGTTTATAACAAAATAAAAATTCAAAACATTTGAAATAATAAATGGTTAAAATAATATCTAAAAAATGTTTCAATATATTTTCCGCTGAAAAAATAATATTCTTTAACTTGTTTTTAAAAACAGAGATAGATGAATCTAAATTAGACTGGACAATTTTATTCCAGAGATAAGGTGCTCGATAATCTATACAAAATTGACTAAATTTTGTTTGAAAACAGGGTTCTTTTAAACAGTTATTATAAAGGTAATTAGATCTTTAAAAACATTTAATAAGGGGTTGTTCATACAACAAAACGTAAAACATAAAGTATTATACAAGTTAAGTCTATAAGCGTTTAATACATTTATATCTTTGAATAAAGGTTTTGCGTTTGAAAAACTATTTAGAAAATATATTATTCGCATTGCATGTTTCTGATGGCGGTAAAGACGTTGCAACTTACTTTTACCCGTACTTCCCCAGGCAATATTTGCATAGCTAATACAGCTATGAATAAATGAGTAGTATAGTTGTTTTAAATTATTTTTATTTAAATAATTTCTGGCCTCATAGAGGATTCCAATACTTTTATACAGGATTCCAATAACTTTTGTTGATATATAATCAATATGAGTTTTCCGTGTCATACTTTCGTCAAGATAAATACCTTGAAATTTTAAAACGGAATCTTTTTTTATTTCTGTTTCATCAATATAAAGTTTACGTAAATCATTAGCCAAAAAAAGTTTTTTTTTTGTTGAGGAGTGGAAAAGGATCGACTTTGTTTTTTCAATTTTTAAGGTTAGTTTATTGCATTTAAAGCAAGTAGAAATTTGTATAAATTCTTTATTCATATTTAAAAAAAGTTTATATTTAATGTCTTTATTTAATAAAAATAAATTGGTATCGTCTGCAAATATGATGCTCATAAAGTTCGAGGCCTTATTTAGATTGTTGATATATACTAAAAAGAGAAGTGGACCAAGGATGGAACCTTATGGAACACCAAATTTTATTTCAATTAGTTTTTATTTTGAAAATCAATAAGAAGCAATTCTCCTCCGTGGTAGATGAATTGCTTTCTATTTGACAAGTAGCTTTTATAGCATTTGATCAATTTACCAGTTATTCTGAAGAACTAAAGTTTTTTAAGATATGATGATTGACTGTATCAAAAGCCTTTGATAAATCGACCAAAACACCAAGTGTATATTGTGATTTAGGAAAAGAATTTGAGACTTCGGGTGTAAACTGAATAATGGCTTGTTCAGTTGAACTATTTTTTAAAAACCAAATTGATTTTTATATAGTAAATTTTTGAAATCAGGTAGTTGTATGTATATTGTGATTTAGGAAAAGAATTTGAGACTTCGGGTGTAAACTGAATAATGGCTTGTTCAGTTGAACTATTTTTTAAAAACCAAATTGATTTTTATATAGTAAATTTTTGAAATCAGGTAGTTGTATGTCTTTTCGAAGATAATTTTTTCTAATATTTTTGAAAACGTAAGAAGGATAGAAATAGGATGATAATTATTGACGTTTGATTTTTTTCTGTCTTGGTAAATCGTATTAACTTTGGCAATTTTTAATAGATCAGGGAAAACTTCTTGTTTTTTAGATGATTTGAAAACTTCAAATAGAATATCATTCAAACTTTCATAGCAATCTATAATTATGTTCCCGTTTATTCCATCGATTGCTTTGTTCCTTTTTTTTGTTCCTTTTTAGAGATTTGAAAGCTCTTTAAAACTCTTCAATTGATAAATCTAGGAATAAATCGTGGGGAGAAAATAAATTGTTTAAAGTTGTCAAAAAATCATTGAAGGAAATATTTGTAGAAGGAATCCTATCAGCCAGCCTACTTCCAATATCAGTAAAGTATTTATTAAATTCTTTTGTTATTTCATTTAGTTCATATACTCATACATTGTTTATTTTAATCATTTACGGAAGGAAATTTGAGCCGGTTTTCTGCTTCCCCTTTATTTCTTTCAATATTTTCCATATTTGTTTTGTGTCATTTTTATATTTAGTAATTAGATTAGAGCAATAATTTTTTTTTTAGGTTTTTACGAATTTTTTCAAATAGAGTTTTGTAGTTTTTATATATGCGTAAATTTTATATACAATTTTTGTTTAATTTTTGAAGATTTTTCAAGACTTTTGGTAATCCAAAGACTATTTAAGGTTTTTGATTATAAGGTTATTTCGGAGACGGGAAAATTTTCATCGTACACCGAGAAGAATGTATTAAAGAACTTATTATAGATCACAATTATGTCTTCATTAAAGTTTATATGCTTCCAGTTTAATAATGATAATTGATATTTAAACGTTTCTAAATTTTTTTTTCTGAAAATACGATTTCTTATGGTTTGAATTTTATTTGTGTTACCGGTTTTTGCATTTAATCTGGTAGTTTTTTGCACGAATCTGTCGGTTTTTTGCATTCAATCTGGCGGGTTTTTTTTTATCATGATAAATAGTTTTGCTTTTATTGCTTCATTTAATTTAACTTCTTTATATACAATTTAAGCCTGTTTTCTCTTTAATTTCTTAAAACTCTAAAATAAATAAATAAAGAAGACAATGAAATGAATGTTGAAGTAATAAATTTGATCATTAATCTTGTAATTAACGAAGGGAAAAGTGAAAAAGAAGTATCAGATTTCGTGTATAGAAGTGAGACTTCAATACGAGGTCCATCGATAAATATCAACAGGTAATGTCAATCCTGGTATTATAGGTGGTTTTCGACAGTCAGGTTGTACTGAGGAAATAAGAAATAAGCTACATGAGTTAATTGGAGATAACAGAAACTGTAGTCTACAGGAGATAAAGGTAGAATTTGGAATTGATGTCAATATCTCTACATTTTGGCAATGGTTAAAAAAATTGAATTATACATATAAAATTTTAGGACCCATTAGTGGAAGACGTAATACTGCAAAGGTAAAAGAAGAAAGAAAAATATATGTTTCATGGTATTTAAACTTGACATTGCAACAAAGTTGTAGAAATACCATTTATACTTATGAAAGCCCGACTCCAAATCAATGTGTATTGTCATGAAGAGGCCGTAACATAACTATGATGTTAGCATTAAATTGTTTAAACATAGTCCAGAGTGAAGCAATAGTTGGCGTAGGAATGACAGCAGATATCTTTAAAGGATTCTTAAATACACTTAAAAGTATTTTGAGGGAGGAAGAAGAGTTTACTTTGGTGATGAACAACGTTAACTTTCATCATTCATTATTAAACTTTTATGATAGCTATTCCTATGATATTTTTTTTTACCACAATACTCACCTTTTCTATATTCTTGTGAAGTGACATTCGCGAAAATTAAATGAGAAGCGGTTTTGAGCACATTACATGATCTTTCAAACTTCGTGAGACACTGCAAATCTTTTCTTACGCAATGTGTTAATGGAGATGACATTAATAGAAAATACCCAGTAAACACACTTTAGTTGGTCCGACTGACGGAATAGTATTGGCTATAGTTGACTAACTGTTGGTATTCCGTGGCAACTATTAACCCACTGTGTACAGCGTGTTTTACAATCGTAAAAGTTTCCCGTAAGTTTTATAAATGTATTTATAATTATATTTTATGTAAATGTTTAGTCGCGTGGTTTAAGTAGAGTTAGTTTAATTTGAAGCAGTTTCTCTTTTTTTTTTTAAACGCTTTTTTACCTTTTAATTAAACTTTTAAACTAAAGCTCTCCTTCACCTTTTAATATAACCGTTACGCTGGTAAGTACAAATATTTTACTTTTATCCATTAGTTCATTCAGATATAAAATTTGAAATTTGTTAGAGTTTTTAATTTTATTTTATTATGACTCCATTGTTGTATTTGTAGTAGACATTTAGCTCTATTTTAACTATTAATAAGAGTTAAAATACAGCTAAAATGTATATGTGCGTATATAGTAGTATGTTTACGTGTGTAATTCTGTATGTGTATATATATATATATATATATATATATATATATATATATATATATATATATATATATATATATATATATATATATATATATATATATATAATATATATATATATTATATATATATATATATATATATACATATATGTTATAATATAATAATTTATGGGGCTAGCGCACTTTTGCACTATTAATAAGAGTTAAAATACAGCTAAATGTATATGTGCGTATATAGTAGTATGTTAACGTGAGTATTTCTGGATGTGTATATATATATATATATATATATATGTTATATATATATTATATATATATATATATATATATATATATATATATATATATATATATATATATATATATATATACATATATATATATACATATATATACATATTTATATATATATGTTATATATTATGTTATATATATATTATATTATGTTATATATATATATATATACATATACATATATATATATATATACATATATGTTATAATATAATAATTTATGGCGCTGGTGCATTTTCGCACCCTCTCTTTTTTATTGCAGATTATGAAAGAGCGTTGTTTTAAATGAAGAAAATTGGTATCCATTTGTTTTTTCACCAACCCAAAGCGCTCTAATTTTGACTTGAAGAAAACAAAATTCCCTACCAAAACTCTATTATTCACCATTTTTTTAAACCCATTATGTTTTTTTACTTCGAACAATGTTAATATTAAAAATGACATGGTTTCACGTAGGCAGCATTATTTTAAAATAGGATGTTAAAAGTGACGATAATAAACACTTAGCAATATAATTGCGAATATTAGAATTCTTTTAATATAAAAACCAGGCTATTCACTGTTAACATGGAAGTGGTTTTTGAATTATGGAATTAAAACTAAACATGATAAGAAAATAGCGAATATTAACGTTTTGGTAGGGAATTTTTTTCTATTCAAGTCAAAGTTAGAGCGCTTTGGGTTGGTGAAAAAACAAAACGGATACCAATTTTCTTCATTTTAAACAACGAGCTTTCATAATCTGCAATAAAAAAAAAAAAAGGAGGGGGGGGGGGTGCGAAAGTGCCATAATTTATATGCATTTTGTGTTTGGCTAAATCTATAAATGTATGTATAGCTTAAATGGTATTATTTTTAGCACTTCCCTCAACAACTACTTCTATGCCCTTATTGTTTTTGACAATAATCTGTCGATACATTAATTTTCGATTTATATATGATGTTTTTCTTTGTTTTTACTTATTTGTCATATTTTTCCATTTCAGATTTATCATATCATGGATTTATATGATATAGAAGAACAAAGTATTGTAAATTTGTATGAATTTTAAAAAAGATCTACTAATAATTAGTCCAGTCAACGTCTAAACTTCAATATTGCATATGTCATTTTTGAGAAGTATTTACGCATTTTTAAATGCGTTTCTTATTCACATGATTTTACAAGCAAGGTCTGCAAGCAAATTTGAGCTAAGAAAATTTCTTAGCTTTTAAGGTGAATTGATGTTATTCTTTGTTTAATTTAATTTGTTTAAATATAGTAGTTTTAATGAATAAATGTTTGTTTCTTCTTGGTTTTCTTCTTATTTGTTTTCAGGTTCTTAAGAATTTGGCAACTTAGCTAAGCAAGTTTTGTTTTATTTTTTAGTGCAATTGAAAAGAGCTGAAAGCTATTTTTTTGTGCAATTGGAAAGAACTGGTGTTTTTTGTCACTTCACACAACTGGTACTGATTTGAGTAAGTTTACATTTTTTTATAATTTTATATTGGATTTATTTTATACTAGATTATATTTTATCTGTTTAACATGGAAAACTGACTGCAATTTGTTGACACGAAAGTAATCAACAAATTATAGTCAGTAATTTGTTAATCACTTACTTAAATAATTTTGTGCATTGTAGTCTAGATTCTTTGTTAAATTAAAAATAATTGATGTAAATAAATATTGTTCAATATTTTTGATAAACGACTTATGTATATAAACATAAAAAGATATGGATTTCAATAAATCTTAAGTTTAAATATAGTCTTTAATTAGAAAAGATCACAATTTGTAAGATTCTTTTACATTTTTTTATTATTTAATTGTAACAATAGTAATATTACTGGTAATATGTTTAATGATAATAGTGAAATTGAAGTGAATAATTTCAGGCTCAAATAAGTTATTAATGTAAATGCTTATTGGCAACTTGAAAATAGTTGTTGTCAACTGAAAGAGATGGATCTAGGCAAGATAAAATTAATTTTTGTTGAAATATAAGAAATGCTACTCAGCGAGCAAAAAACTTATTTGCCAGAATTCAGTGTTAATTTGATTTTACTTTAGACAATTTAGAACAAAGCAAAGTATGAATTTTACTATTTATAGTAACAATGAATAACAGCTTTAAATTTAAATGATTTAAAATTTTTTTATAACTTCAAACATAATTAAGTTCTTTTTTTTTTTTTTTTTAGTTGCCTTTTTCATCACTTGATTAGTTTGCTTACTGTTGAAACATGGTTTTAATTTTGTAAATTTAATATGATGTGAAATTTACTCTATTAATCATTAGCCAACAGTTAGAACAGAAAAGCTAGAGCTTAATTAAAAAATGCTGGAAATTAAATCAAAATAAAAATAGTTTTGTTTATTGGTAACATAATAAAACCAGTTACTACTTATTATTGCGTCTTTTTTACTTTTTTAATATGCTACTTTAGAAACACTTTCTTTCTCTCCCTCTCTCTCTTAGATGAGAGGGAGAATTAATAAAACTTATGTAAATACTAAGCTCTTACGTATTTAATTATTCTTTTTTTAGGTACCTGTGTTGTGACAGATTTTAAAAAGAACTTAACAGATGTTAATGCGGTCTTTATGTCTTTAACTATAACCAATGACATTGCTGATAGGGAGTCAAAGTTAAAATATTATTTATAGATAAATTTGTATTTAATTTTTTAGATAATACATTAAGTTATGAATGTGTTTTTATTTTTAATGAATTAATTACTCATAACTTGTATTGGGGGTTGCTTACTGCTGGTTTTTTATTATTATTACTGTTGTAAATTTCTAAAAATATTAAATATTATAATTGTAGTTGTTATTGTTATTATTACAATGATTATTACTGTATTATTGCACAGGTCAACAAAAAAAAATTTTTTTTTGGAGCCGAGCAAACAATTTGTTTTTTGTATAGCATTTCTCATTATGATTTCAAATATGCAACTCATTTTTCACCATCACGTCAAGTTATAAAGATAGTTGTAAATATTTATAACATTTACACTTTCAATTAAATTGCAAAAGCGAATTTAAAAAATCGCGAAAAAAATCATATAGTTGGCCCGGTAATGGTTAGCCAATTGTTTTATTACTGTTGGGCCGTTAATGGTACCATCAATTTATTAAACAGTTGGCTAAGTGTTCTTAAAAACGTTACGTTTTTTTCACGGTACAAACTAATAGCCGACTGTTGGTCCAACTGTAGCAAATAGTTGGTTATTAGGATCGGGCTAAATACTTACCAACTGTTCAATTTTTACTGGTTAAAGTCGTAATTTTCAAAAATTTATTTTGTGTATATAAAAATGTATATTTTTCAACTATTTCTGAAAATATTATTTCTTTCTAATGAGCCTTTATTGATTCACGGTTTGTAGATTTGGGGTCCTAATATCAATGAAATACCCAATGAAAATCCTTTTAGTTGGTAATAGTACATGTCTATGGGAGTCTATATTAAGGTGTTTTGAACTCCCTTATTAACATCCAAATGGAAATTTGTATCTCTAAGTATTTATAAATCTAAATTCGGACTTTGTCAGTGCTAATTTCATACAGTAAACATGCTCTGTGAAAAAAATTAATAAAAGATAAAATGTTTCAAATATTTAAGCCAATCAAATATTTAAGTTTTTTTATTTTTATAACTGTTTTTAAAATTTGATTTATTACATTTATGATTCAAGAGCATTTTTGAAAGCTCGAACATTGTGTCCGTATCCAGAGTTTGTTACGGAAGAGGCAGTTGTACAAAACAAAGAAAATTGTAAACAATGTTTTTGTGAATATATTTGTTTAGTTGGAAGATGCCAACGTTTGTAAACAGCCATGAAGAATGCAGAAAATCTGTTTGTGTCATTTGCATGAAAAAAGGTGACCAAGAGCTGACCGAAAACTACAAATCAAAAATCCTTCAACAAATCCAGAAAGATCTCGATTTCAATGATAAGAGAGTGCCTTTGGCAACTTGTACCTCATGCCGATCTCAGATTGGAAAGCTTTGTGATGGGAAAATAACCGTTGTGCCAAAACTTTACTACTTTGACACAATTTTAATCAAACCTGCAACTCGTTTTTCTAATATTTGTGAGTATTTACTCTGCCAAATTGCCAAGCTCAAGGGAAAAGGAAAGCATCCATTCAACAAATTCCAAGACTCAGAGTCCAAACCCCCACAGCAGGCGTCTCAAAGTGCTGGAAAACGTTGCATAAAGCGCTTTTCAATTATTGGAGGTGGGCTTCCTCACAACTGCACTTTAGGAACTACCCATAAAAATATGAGGAAAATTGCAGCTGCAAATCTTGTAGAAACAGAGTAAGTGACATCAGTAGTTTTGGCTTCTAAAAGTGCCTCTCCAAATGGAACCATCAGGCTTAGTCAACCAAGTGGAAAGATGTTGTCTGTGAGAAGAGGTATGCTGTGCTGATTTGATATTGTTAATTTATTTAAAAAAACGTTTGAACTTGTCAATCAAATATTTTAATAGAGCTAAATAGGGAGAGGCAAAATTAAAGTAAATTAAAAATGCTTCTTCAATATTCTTAATTGATTCTAATTTAACTTACTTAAAAAATATTCCTATTATATTTTGCTCTAAATTAAATTCTCAAATTTTTATCTAGTTTAATTACTTGATTGATTTTAAACTTTCTGTTTTTTTTTTGTTTAGGCCCATCATCAGCTCAGCAACTCTTTAAACAACCTCTTACAACGGAAAATATGGTTCAAATACAGCAGAATACTGGACTGTCCAACAATGGAATGCGAAAACTTGGCTCAGCCCTGAATCAAATTAGTCCTGTAAGATTGGTGGAGCCAAGTCTCCCTCTAAATTTTGCTTAAGTTGGCCAAAAGCTTCATAATCAGTTTATTGTCAGCAGCATAACTCTGACAGAAAATAAGGAATCATGCCAGGTGGTTCATTGCAAAAGTCTCAGGAGTTTCAGTAAAGCCTTTAAATCAGACCAAAAATTAACAGAATCTGCCATTTTGAAGTTGGAAATTGATGGAAGAGGCTCCTTTCTGAAAGTAAGCTTCACTCACAATGTTTTGGAGGAGGATGAAATGCCACCAAACAGCCTAGTTCAGAAAACTATAAAACTGATGTCTCAACCCTCAACCAAAGAAACAAGTGTAAAGCAACAAATCCTGATAGCACTTGCACAAAACACTTCAGAGAGCTACCATAATGTGAAGGCTATTTTGAATCTCATTCAAGTTCAAGACGAATGTCCAAAAGATTCTCTCATCATTTCTTACAATCTCAAGCTGGCAAACATTTTATGTGGAATACAGTCGCACAGCAGCAAGCATCCATGTTGTTGGTGTGATGCCTCATCAACAAATCTCCAAAACTGTGGTCACCTGAGAACTTTTGGTGAGATCAGAAGACAACATTCCGAATTCATCAGAGCATGAGGAGATTTGAGAAAAACGAAGGACTTCAAAAATGTTGTTCACTTTCCAATACTCGATTTTCCAGATGACAAGCTCATCCTTGAGGCTATCCCATCCATGGAGCTTCATTTGCTACTTGGTGTGGTAAATCACTTGATCAAAACTCTTTGAGATCTTTAGCCCAAAGCCAAGGAATGATCCTTATCACTTCACATTCCCATTCAGCCTTTCCATGGTGGTCATTTCAATGGGAATGACTGCATGAAGCTCTTGAGAGGTGTGAGAAAACTCCAACTGCTTTCAGAAAAGGAAAATTTTACTCAAGCTTATGGCTTCATTCAAACACTTACGCTATTCAAGGGTGCTGTGACTTCTTACTTTGGCCAGAATTTGGTCCCTGACTACGAATCCAAGATTGCTCAATTCCAACAGAGCTACATTAAACTTCCGATTTCAGTTACCCCTAAAGCGTATGCAGTGTTTTTCCATGTGCCCAATCTCAAATGGGATTGGGCTTCTTCAGTGAACAGGAAACAGAAGCCTTGCGCTCGAACTTCAAGGGTCAAATCATTGGGATAGACACAAACGAGATTCTTCCCACCCTGATTATGCCAAGCATCTCCTGAAATGTGTAACTGAGTATAATAGTAAGAAAATCTAAACTCTGCACTAGAAAGATTTTTTACATAATTTATTTCAGAAAAAAAGTTTGAAACATTTGCTTTCCCATGTGTCTTTCCTTAAAGAGTATTCTAATCAATTATCAGAAAGAAAATTGTTATTTATCTCGTAAGTGAAGTATTGTAGAAAATAAATGAATAAAAATAAAAAGTCCCTATTTTTACAGATCTAGATATCATGTTTAATAAAAATTTAACGAAAACAAATATTTTGGTCTTAAAAGCTATCCATAGCGTATATGAAAGGAACACTTTTGGATAAAAACTTAAATTTCAAATAACTCCGTTGGATTTTAATACAGGATTTTGAAATTACTTATTTTGTGCTACAATTAGTATACACAATTACCTAAAAGGTTTTTCATAGGGCATTTCATTGATATTAGGACCCCTAATCTACAAACCGTGGATTAAACATAGTGTAAAATAAAAAAAGTTTGTGATTTTTTACTAACTATATATATGTCTGCATATATATATATATATATATATATATATATATATATATATATATATATATATATATATATACATATATGTATATACATATATATATATATATATATATATATATATATATATATATATATATATATATATTATTATTATTGTTATTTGTTATTATTATTATTATTATTATTATTATTATTATAATAACTATTATTACACATCTATATTGAATAATACTATTTATTACACATCTATATTGGATAATACTATTTATTACACATCTATATTTATTTTTAACTGGAATATGTAGAATATTTTTTATTACTAATCATTTAAGCGATTTATATCATGCATTATAAAATTGATATAAATTTTAAAACCGCCAGGTTGAATGCAAAAAACCGCCAGATTAAATGCATAAAAAACGCCGCATTTAATGCAAAAAGCCGCCTAATTAAGTGTTAAAGCCGGTAAGAGTTGAAATTGCTTTGATTGTTAGGAAAATGGGAAAAGGAAAATATATCTAATTTTATGTCTTTTTGCATGTCATTGTCATATACATCTGTTGTTAAAATATTGTCTATTAGAGTGGTTGAGTTTTCTGTTATTCGAGAAGGCCGAATGATAAGCGGTATTGCTCCTGATACAAATATTTCATCATAAATTTTTTAAATTTTTTTGTTTTCGCTATATCATAAATTTTTTTGTTTTCGCTTTATCGTAAGCAATCCATATTTAAATCGCCAATTACAAAGTTTTTTTTTTCTTTTTATTGTAATCTTTACGAAAAATATTGTGCTTTAAGTATAAGCTTAAATTTTCTGACGCACCACCAAGTGGTCTATAACAACTTTGTAGAATGCTTTTGCTTTTTAACTTTTCGCTTTTATTGTTTAAAATTTCAATTGCAACGGTTTCTTTATCGCCGCCAGAAACGCACAAATCACCCTAATGTTATGCATAATGTTTTGTTTTATGTAAATCAGAATTCCTCCACCGCGTTTATTCTTAGTTTGTTATTCGTAATTGTCTTTCTAATAAAATTGGTTCAAAACTAGGAAGATGGAAGTTAGAGTTATTATTAAGCTATTTTTAAGTAATTAAAGTAGTTAATATCTGGTGTTTTCATCAGATCTAATGTATTTGTTTTTAAAGTTGAAAATAAGTGATTTATAGTAATCAATTTTTTGTTGTTTTCATTTTTTGTGTACTAAACAAGATTTAAAAGAGTTTCTTATATTTCTGAGGCGTGCGTTACAAGTTTGGTATATATAACTTTAGCCAACTTAACCTCAGCTCAAAGTTCTTTTGCTTTTGAAAATAGAAGTCGATGTGTTTCGATTGTGCAATTGCTATAGTCTTCCTTTAGATATATTTTCTCGTTCGATAGTTTTCTTTTTTTATACTCATTTAATACGATTTCTCTATCTTTATAGTTAAGTAACTTTACCACGATAGTTCTTCTTCTTTTTCCAGATTCGTGCTTCTTCCCAGTCCTGTGCGCTTTTTCAATTGCAATTTTGTTTTCAATTCCGAGTTTCTCCTATAAGAACTCTTTGACTGGTATCTCTTTTATCAATGATATTATAACGTTTAAGCGTGTATCCCACTACATTACTAAACAAAACATTCTATTATAACCTTGCGGGAATGTTTTTAGTACCTCTAATTTTAAAATTGGTTTAAGTTCTTACATGTCTAAGTTGTATCTTGAGCAGTGTTTATCTTATAAGTTATGCTTGCTGCTAAATATGCATAATCATCTGACACTTAATATACAAATTTGTAGATTTTACATTGTAAAAGATAACCTAAAAGCTTTCAAGATTTAAAAAAGTCAAACTAAATTAATATATAAAGAACATCATTTAAAAAACACCCTCTATTTTGGAACAAGAACATTAAAGAAAAAGTGAGACGACTTGAATCTACTAAAACGGCTATTTTCATAGCCACATATCTTTTAAAAATATTATTAGTATATATTTAGCTCCTAGAGTAGTAAAATAAATACTTCATTTAATTGTTTTATAACGTAGTAACTTTATAATAAAATTACGATTCAAGATTGAATAATAAAAATAATATATTTGTCTTTTTAATTTTAAAATGATAATGTCAACACTATTATTTTACATATATTTTACAAATATAAAAGGTATTTAGTTTTGAACAAATCTAATAACATCGTTATTTTGGCATAACTTAATACCAAATTACTATAACTTAATATTACCCATGTAGCTAAATACATTACATTTTCAGCTACTAAAAAAATTTTTTATTTTTTTATTTTTTTTTTATTTTGTTATCATTGAAGCCAAAGTCATTTGTAGATGGGTTATCCTTGCAAGCACTAAGTGATTGTTAGTGTCCAAAATATTTTTCAAATAAGCTATTCCATGATGTAATAAAATTTTTAATACAGCAAAAACTTATTACTTAGGCAGCAAGTTTAACACTTTTTAATAAATATGGTTCCACAGTATAAACTTACCATTCTTACATATATATAAATTTTTTTTTTTCCGTATGTTTTAAGTTGGATAAATTATATTTAAATAAGGCAGTAACAAGTTGTCTTGTTTTAATGTGGTGGATTAAGTATAAAGGAATCATTTAAAATGCTATTTCAACAACTTGCGATTTGCAGAAACATCATCGCAAGATACAAGCAACAATTTTTACGAAATTTAGTTTACAAATTTTGTTTGCTTTCTAAAGCAAAAGAAACGTTTGTCATGCAGTGGCACCAGTTGTTAAAGTCAGCTAGATTAGTCAAGTATATCATCGTACACTGCAGCTGACTTTGAAACTAGATAATTAACATGAAATATCTTATTTTAGTTAAAGATAACCTTAGATTTTGAGATATCATTTTTCTGCATTCAGCAAAATAGATAATAAATCATAGCTTAAACTTAAAATCAAGATTTGAAATAAAATTCTGTAACTTAATTTAATACACAGGGATTTTTAAATAGAATTCTGTAATCTTCTGTTAATACATTGTAATTTTTTTTTTGCAATATTTGGTAGCAACTTTTACATCATCTTTATAGCATCAAGTATATTTTTTTTGTTTGCTATTATATAAATTGCAATACAGCATAATAAAAACAAAAATTTATGTACGAGCTTTTAAATTTTAATTTAAGAAGCTTTGATATACTAGCAATTTTATAAAGTATTTATTAAAATTCAAACTTTTTTTTACTGAATAAGTTTTTTACTGTAAAAATGTTGTTCTATTTTAATAAAAATACACGTAACTACATTTATCAACAGTTGATGTCTTTATTTTATGCTATACTCATCATTTTTATTCGGAATACAAAATATATAAGCAATCCAAAATAATAACTTGAAACTGAATAACCAAAACAAACACAATTTGCTCCTGCCATTTCAATATTTATCCCAGAATATATGCAACTTAACCAACTATAGCAAAATATAATGTTTATAATTTGATGCACTCTAAAGTAGACTGAGCACTAGTATAAAGAGGAACTTAAGTGTTATAAGAAAACGGCCCGCGTTTCCAGACTAGGTAAATACTATGTGACTATGATCATACTCATTACGAAAATTCATTGCTTTAGTAACTTCAGCGATTTCTCTCTTCAGTAAAGCATTTTCGTTTTTTAATTTTTTAATTTCAGTGTAAAATTTTTATTGTAATTTTTCAAATCTATCTTTAAAGGTTTTTTGTAGAGTGCTGTCATGACATTCCAAAAATTCTTTGACAATTGTTAAAGATTCTGCCATTTTCGAATTATTTCAAAATATAAAAACTTATTACTTATTAGTTGTTTTTATAACTTTTTTTTCATTAGTTGTTTTCCAAAGAATTAATAATAAATAATAATAATAATCATAATAATAATAATAACAACAACTAATGAAGGTTGTTTGTTTGTGTTTTTGTTTATGGGTGGGTAAGACAATCTGTTTATTGGGTAAATAATGTTTAAAAAAAAAGGCTCTTTTATTTATGTTTATATAAACAGTAATTATAATATAACGGGTGATTACTAAGAATCTGGACAAAATTGCTTACATCATATTTCTATATGCAACTAATATTTATTTTTTCAAACAATTTTTAAAATGTTGCAAATTTATTCTTCTTTTGAAATATATATTAACTTTTATATAAGTATTTTAAATTTAGTATTAAAAATGATCTCAAACGAAGAGCTCCAGAGAAAACACGTGTACCAGTTTTATCAAGAAAATTCAGATAAACCTAAATCATTCACTGTTTCTCATTTTGAAGCAGAAAACTTATCAAGATCGACTATGACCATTTGAAAGGCAAACTGGTAGTGGTAGAAAGCCGAAAATAATGACTAAGCGCACCATCTCAGCGTATAGCTTCAAAAAAGTTCAAATGTTCTCAGTCACTTATTTCTAAGATATTGAAAACCAAAACATCAATAAAAAAAAGAATACAAATGAAGACTCCAAGTCGAATTGAGACCCAGAGAGCAAAAAACCGACGTTTGTGTGGTCAACTTTATAAAAATTATAAAGATTTTATTTGGGTTCTTGATGACGAGTCTTATTTTACTCTCTCGAACAGCTTAATTAATGGTAATGATAATTTCTATTCAAGTAACATCGAATTAACACCAAACAATGTTAAATTCAAAGAAAAAAAGAAATTTGAAGAAAAATTATTGGTTTACGTGGTCATTACGCCTTTTGGCCTATCAACTCCATACATTGTACAGTCTGGAACAGCTATTAACCAGCATATTTATGTTGATGAATGTTTGACTAAATAACTATTACCACACATCAAACAGCTTCCAAAAAATGCCAAATACATATTCTGGCCTGATCTAGCAAGTGCCCATTACTCAAACAAAGCTGTTAAGTTTTTGAATGAAAATGGTATAAAGTTTATAACAAAAAGTGAAAACCCTCCAAATATGCCTGAATTTCGTTTTATTGAGGACTTTTGGTCTTGTATTAAAGGAGATGTCTACAAAAATGGTTGGCAGGCAGAGAATTTGGATCAATTACGCTCTAGAATACTTTACTGTTTTAAGAAATTCGACAAAGAGCTGGTACAACGTTTGGCAGAGTCTACTAGCAGAAGACTCGACACAATAAGAAGACAAGGTCTTGTTGAATTAAGATAAACGTTTTTATTAAAATTAGAATAAATTTGCTATTTTATTCTTTTTAAAACAATAAAATAGGTCTTCTAGATTAAAAGTTATTTAATTTTTAGTTTTGTCCAGATTTTTAGTAATCACCCGTTATCTTGATAATTAACCCTAACAATTTTTATACATTACTGGCAATGGAATCCTGGGCCCTATCCTATAAAAATTTTACAATATTGTAAACTTTACAATGTAATGACGCGAAAAAATAGTGTAACTACACTAAAAATTGAGTATTAAAATTGTAAAATTTACCGCGTCCCATAAAACAATGACGTTTTAATGTAATTGGCGTTTTTTTGTAAAATCTAAAAAATAGATCTCGCAATTAGCAATTTGAAATTGCGCGCTGATTTAATTTTGAAAAGAAACTTTAAAACTAGATACCGCTTTAATGACACTTATAAATTTAAAAAAGAAAACTTCTAAAAAAATTAACGACCTATTTTCTTAACTAGTTTTTCAAATAAATTTACATGATTTGTTTAATGATAAAAACTTTTAAATGTTTTGGTTTTTTCTACAAATTTATTTTTTTAAATTCTTAAATAATTTAAAAGCCATAGTTTATTTACCCTTCAGATAAATAAGATAAAACCTTAGGATAAACAATAATAAGACAATGTCAGCGTCAGGGGCTACCGAAACATAATTAAAGTTAGTGGATGGAATGAATGGTATGCTGTCCTGATTCTTCGGGTTTTGTATGTTTGGAACATTAATTATACTTACTCTCAGACCCGTTGAAAAAAAGGATAACGACTGATTAATTTGCTTTGTTGTGTCTTTTTTAATTATAGTTATTACATTTAGATTTTAAAACCTTGGTTTTAATTATGGCTTGACTTCCTTGAATTGTTGAATAATTTTAAAAATAATTCTAAAAAATCAAAATCTTGTAATTTTATAAAAAGGAGATTTTCTATATGATGTTTTCTATACAATAATTACATGAAAACAAATTTATAAGAAAACTAATATTTTTATGCAAATGCTAACAAAAGAACAGAAAACTGTTATGGCTAATATCATTTTCCAAAACAAAGAGAAAATGATTGGTTTTCTCTCTCCGACTTGAAGCAATCAAGATCGAAAAGAAAAATGGCAAGAAGTTGGAAAACTTCTTGTAGCTCATGGTCTTTTTTCTACTTTCACTGTTAAACATATTCGGACAACTGAGTGCCAAAAGCTGAGGAGATCAACCGTGGATAAGTTTAAAAAACTTAAGAAATCTGGTGCTGAAGGTAGCCAACTTTCTGACTATGAATACACTGTGATGGACATCATCGGAAAAGAATCAGCGCATATTCTCCCAATCAAAGTTGATGACATTAGAGTTGGAAAGAAGGTTTCGACAAACAAACTCACCGGATTTGCCAATCTAAATGAAGACATTACTTCAAATGACTTTGTAGACATCCCAGACTCGGTTAGTTTTGCATTGCTATTAGAAAATTATTTTCGCATGAGCTTATTAGAGAATTTAAAAACTTTATTTTAACTGGTTAAAACTTTAACTGATAAAAATATCCTAAATAAGAATTACATTGATGTTTAAATTATGTAGTAGATGTGCTGTGTTTGATAATTTCAATCGATGTAAAATAAAATTTGTAGTGCTTTCATTTAAATTTTAAACAAATTTATAGATATCTCTAATTTATAGATATCTCAATTGGGCAAGAATCAAACACATCAAATTCTGACATTGTTTTGCCATCTAATACAGTCCCTAGCTTAAATCCGTCACTAAAATGTCTGGCGAAACAAATGATAATTTAGCTAGTTTTTGTCAAGTAACCACTAAATATCAGTGTAACTTTGTGATTTTTAAAGTACTTAACATTAATTGATACTATCAAAAGCAAGCAAAAATTAATTCATTTGAAATTTTAAACGCCATGAAACATTAAAGTCTCCATTTTTTGTTACACCCATCGGTAAAATTTTCTACAAAACGATCGACATCATCATCAACTAACATCTTTTCGGATAATGAGTACAGTGCATTAAAGAAAGCTAAGATGAAGCAGGAGCTGGACATGCTAAAAGAAGAGACTGCGTACAGGGCTGAACGCCATCTAATGGAAAAAACTCGATTTAAGGCCGAAAAGAAAAAAAATTATTCTTGAGCAACAACTACTCCAGGCTCAGATCCAGTCTGTAACGTTTCAAAATGTTGAAACATCCAAGCCGAATAATCTTTGTCAGTCAGAACCATAATTAAAATATAAATATTTAAAAAAAAAATCCAATTATAGAAACGTATTCTTTGTTTGAAAGTTTAATTGTCGCGGCAAAATTGCTTAAAAATATTTTATATTTTATTATAAAATATTTTTATTGCAAAATTTCTGAGCTGCTAATAAGTTGACTGTTGGAGAATATTTTATATTTATTTAAGTATAAGTTACTATTTGTGAAATTCAATATAAGTTATCATTTGTGTCAGGTAAAAATTAAGCAAATGTCAACATCCCTTAATTCCGACATACCTCATTTATCTAAAAAGTACAATATAAGTAAATACAAAATTTTTTATTCGATTCAAGCAAACTACACAATGTTTATTTAAACGAAGCAGAATATAAAAACAAGGAAAAAATACAAAATTTTAGTTTCACTAAAATACTTTTTTTAAATTTACATTAGTTGAACAACTGCAAAATTTGATCGCGGCGTGCACCTATTCGAACTTCATCTTTAGTGTCGCCTCTAACTTGAAAGGACAAAGCTGTGGAAGGTATTACTGGAAGATTTTCTATTATTATTTTTGTTACGTTTTTCTTCTTCTTATTATTTATTATTAATTCTTGGGAAAACAATTAGTGAAAAAAAACTAATTATAAAAACAATCATTTCCCACTCCAACTTATAATCCATTATTTGCCATCAAAATAACCTTGCCTGTTCCAATTTTAATCTTTGTAAGTGATGTTGAGTGATGATGAGTTGCTGATGACTGATGTCATGTGATGATGAGTTGCTGATGACTGATGTCATGTGATGATGATGATGAGTTGCTGATGACTGATGTCATGTGTAATGATGATGAGTTGCTGATGACTAATGTCATGTGATGATGATGATGAGTTGCTGATGACTGATGTCATGCGATGATGATGATGAGTTGCTGATGACTGATGTCATGTGATGACGATGATGAGTTGCTGATGACTGATGTCATGTGATGATGATGATGAGTTGCTGATGACTGATGCCATGTGATGATGATGTTGAGTGATGATGACTACATAATCAAAAACTTTTTTTGGTGCAAATTTTTAGTTCATCACACGTCTTTAGGAAATCTATATCCATTATGATGTCGTATTTGTTTATTACTTCATCCACACTAAAAGCCATTGCTTTCACCAAGCACGCGTTCATTGAATGGTGTATTTTAGAATTAAGTTTTTCGCATCGAACTATTCCACCCATCGTTGCAACCTCTACTTCACGAATCACTGTATAGTCAGACGGCTGTAACTTGATTGCGAGCAACCAGTGTCCACAAGCGCAGTAGCTTTTCTTCCGTTTTTTATCAAGTCGATAATAGGTAGTATTGTTTTGGGTCGAGTTCATATAAAAATACCTAATGCGAACTTTTCCATTTAAGTTTTTGTGGTTTCGCAGACGTTTGTAGCAGTTTTTCGCTGCATGTTTATTGGAGCATCTGTTGCTTAAAAAGTATATTGACGTGCAAATGGTTTGCAGTTGTAACATCGCTTTTCTCTCTTTCTTTGTATATAATTTGCGATTTTAGTCCCAGTCGTCCGGTAACTTGCATTTACATCTTTATTTTTAGATAAACGTGCGTATCTTATCTAGTTTGTGCAACCACGGACGCAGTCTTGATCGTCAAAGCTCAACGCATCTTCTCCACGAAAAACGGCTCGCAGAATAGCACCGTCATTAATTCCAATAATGAATTGGTCACGAAGTCGGCTGTCCACTCTGGAAACAAGACCTTGTAATCTTGAGCTGCTCGAATCAGTCGATTAAAATTACAACTGGTTACTCGTTTCAACAATTAAATCAGTGTTTTTTAAAAGGAGTTTGTTCAAAATTTCTTGAGGAAACCCCCCAAAAGGTTATATTATTAAAGTGACATGAAGCTAATTAATGTAATGATGATAATAATAATAACAATAACAGCAACAATAAATATAATAATAGCAATAATATTTATAATAACAGTATTTAGGGATAATATAAGAAAGCTATTTTAAGAAAGTAATCAAAGACAGTAGTCAAAACTAAATTAAGGAAATAGGAAATTCACCAACAATAACAACAACAATTAGGGTAACTTTGATGGTACTTTTCTAGCTCGAAAAGTACCATCAAAGTTAAGTAATAGTCAGTTCAAATAACTCCATAACACTTTTAATGATAGTTTTCACTTTTTTTAAAAAAATTTATTATTTTATTATTATTATTATTATTATTATTGGGGGTTCTTTGATTTTTAATCTTTAAACTTGAATATTTGATCCTAATTGTAATCAAAATTATTATTATAAATTCTGAGAAGTTGGGCAAAAAAAAGACTCTGGACATGTTTCTGTTCCCATGTCACTCAGTACACTCCACTCACTCGTGAGACGTGAGACGAGAAACGCGCCTTATTTAACGTGATTCAAGTTTGTTTTGGTTTTTTCCGCACACTAAGTGCATTTCCCGTAAAAACCGCATGAATTTCTCAACAAGATGGGTAAGCCTCAAAGAAAAAAGCGCACACACCAAAATGTCAAAGATTTTAAAAAGAGTCATAGAACTCGCAACAGGACTAAAGATGTAGATCAAATTCACGACGAAATAGACCTAATTCCTTTAAAAAAAAACAACATTCTTCATCAACTAGTTGACCCAGATTTGCCTGGAGATGGACAGTTCTACTGTGTGATTTGCGCGTAGGCTCCTTTTCTATTGAATTCGTTTTGTTATGATTGCTAATCTTTAATTTGCCAACCAAATTTGTGTTCTATTACTAGTTAAATGTGCTTCTATAAGTTAAATTATTTTCACAAACAAATGCTCTAAAACAACCCAGTATGCAAATAAAGGTTTTTGGATTTATGAAAAGTTTCCCTGGAATTTGAAGGGAAATAGAGCATATAAAAATCCTTTTAAAACATATGTGCTTTTTTAAAAAATTGATTTTTAAGGGATTTAAAAAATAAAGTTTTTCAGATAAACTGGAGTCAGAACTTTACTATATTAGTTTTGTATATGTGTTACAAAGAAACAAACATAGCAACACATTAATGTGTAGTTAGTTTAGAATATACTAACATTGTTCCAAAAGTAAACCATTTATTATGAGCATTTTTTTGGTTTAATTGATTTGGTTTAATGAAATGCAACTTTTGTTTTATGTTTTGATTTGTTTACATGTGTCATGCTGTTAATAGTTTGCTTTTGTGTATAGTAATATTGTATTGTTTCTAAAAAAAAATATTCAATAAAAATTTCTGTTAATGGTGCTTCAAATATAAATCTTAAAGCACAATTTATTTCCGTTATTAATTATTAAAATTAGTTTCATAGCATATTTATACGCAAATTAAATAAGTAAAAAAAAAAGGTTTATGTGCGTTGAAAGTTATCCAAGGTGTATTTAAAACTATTTCATGTTGGGTTATTTTTCTATTTGAACTCTTTTGGGGTAGCTTAGAGTTCATAATTTTTTTTAAGGGGAAAAAAAAAATTATTTATTTTCAGCAAAAAGTTTTAAAATATTGTTAAAGAAAATATTGTTTTTAACATTTAACAACTTTTAACTTTTTAAAAATGTTTAAAAGTATTTTAATGAAGTTTTTCCAAATGAGAGTTTAATTTAAAAACTGATATCCTATATTTAATGAAGTTTTTCCAAATGAGAGTTGAATTTAAAAACTGATATCCTATATTTAATGAAGTTTTTCCAAATGAGAGTTGAATTTAAAAACTGATATCCTATATTAAAAACGTCAAAAATTGGGATAAATAACTAACATAATCACATTTAAAAATAAAATTTTGAATAATTTTAATGTACCAATATTTAACATAAATTTAAAAAGGTTTTCAATTTTGTACTATATAAATCTTTTGAAAATTTTCTCATTTTTTTCATTAGTCTTAATTTAGTATTTTATCTTATTAATTTTTTTCTCCCTAAAAAGTTCTAAAATTTTAACATTAAAAAAATGTGATGTGACACGTGATTGTGAAGTTAATTATTCAGTTATATGACTGTAAAAATAAAAGCATATAGCAAACATAGCATATATCACCAAACTCTCTTAAAAGTGATTTTAGTTGTATTTCAGGATTTATATAAACAGGGTATTTCAGATATTGGACTGCTTATTTAAAAAATCCCTTGTTATGATGTCTATCTTGCAAATTTTGTTCGTAAAAAATGTAACGCCCCACTTCAATTAACATAAAATGTCCCCAGTCAAAATCAAACCCTGGTCAGTAATAATTTTTTATTTATTTGATAAGTATTATTAAAGATTTATTAGATTGTTAATGTAAATTCTAAATGCGTACGTAAATTTAAGAAAAAAATTTTCTTTACTTTATAGAAGATACTTTATGGATGGAAAAAATTTATCAGAGCATAAAAAGACAAAGAACCATAAAAAACGGTAAGGTATTCCATTATTTATCTCTATATAAAACATTGTTATTATTTTTCTAACTTCAACAATGATTAGTAAAAAAGTGTAATCTAGTGATTATTTGAATACAGAGATATTTTCAAAATTATAATCAGTTAATTGCTCGCTTGGTAAACTTTAAATGTTTTTCAGATTTTTTAAAATAAGTTATCTTTAAAATATAAAAAATAGAATAGTGTTAAAGATTTTTTTTACGCATTGGCTGTGGAATTTCCTAAATTTGAACAATTGAAAATGATTTAAACAAATAGTGTTCCAATTTGGAGTGCCATAAGTTTGAACACCTATGTCATTTTTCAGAAATTTCAGTTCCAAAAATATCAAACCTGTCTTGGTAACAATTGGCTGAAATGAAACATAAGGTGTTTGTGTCAAATGCCAAATAATGAGTATAAATAAACACATAATGAGTTTTAATAGAAAAAGATTATAGCTAAGGTTTCACCGATGTTTTCTTTTGGACAATGCCGATTGATACAGGCCGATGCATTGGCTTCGGTCCTAAATTTGAATTTATGCTATTTTCTTTACTACTATTTAGTAAATTAAGATTTTTTTTCAAATATAATGTTAATGGTCAATTTTAATGCTTGCTTATTTGCTAAGCTTTGCTTAATCCTTAGTTGCTTTGCTCATTGTTGATTTATTATATATATATATATATATATATGATGCCGGATTTACACCCTTTGAGGCCCTAAGCTGAATCACCTTTTGGGGTCCTTTTTCAAAAAAGTGTAGAATTTTCTTATGTTAATTTTTCATTTTATTACATAAAAAATAAATTGCATAAGTATACTGACAGAATAATACTGTACAAATATGTGTAAGTAGATTTTATAAATGCAAAACAAACTAGAAAATAAGTAACATTTCAGCATAAGAGTAAATTTTAACAATTTTTTACTTATAGAAATTTTTTCCCTTTTTTTTCTTTACAAAATTTGTCGATTAGAGAATCTGTATCAAGGAGTTTTATTAAATCCGCATTGATAGATAATTTGATAAATTGTTCAAAGTTTCTTGGTTCATATTTGATCTCAAAAAAGTTTTGATCAATTTAAGTTTTGAAAAACTTCTTTCAGCGGAATAATTTGTTTTAATAAAACATAAAAAAGATTCTCAAAACTGTCTCAAGATTCGGAAATGCAATTTCTAAGTTTTTTTCATTTATCAACTTCTAAATGAATTAGTGAGTCATAGCTGTTTCTTGATATTTAGTTGTGATAAAGTTATGAAATTGCAAAATTTCATCAAACAAAGACATATCGATATCTTCATGATATTGTTTTCGACAATTTCTTCAACATTTTTCTTCAGCTTCATATTATCAATGTTCACATTAATTCAAAATCTAAAAGCTGTGTTAGATTCTTGGTATACAATCACCTTTTTATTTAAATTTGAGTGAATTTCATTGGCGACTTTGATAAAAGCATCTTTCTGAAACCTTTCTTTTGGACTTATTATAACACATTTTTCATGATTTGAATTGTCAAAGAATTTTTTTTTTGTTTTATGTGAATATTCTTTGTTCTTTGTGAATATTCTTTGTTCTTTGTGAATATTCTTTGTTCTATATGAATATTCTTTGTTCGATGTGAATATTCATCAGAAAGTCAAATTTTAACTTCAGCTTTAAAATCGTTATAGTTGTCTTTCAAATTCTGGATGTAATCTGCCAGCAAAGAAAGAAGTAAATAACATGTATCTAATGTTTTTTTTGAACCTCAATTTGACACTGAGTTTATTCTTTTTAGAATTGCATCCCAGAAAACTGTTTGTACTGCAAATTCAAATTCTTCCATTTTTGATACAATATTCTGTGCTTCAGCTCTAGCAATTAATTCAAAATTTTGATCTGCCAAAATATCTGTGACTCAAAATACTTTCAAAACAGAGATTTCCTTCACTGAATCTTGCTGATCAAAACTAGTTGTTTAATTGTTGAACGATGTCAAAATAATTTTTAGTTTCTAGGCAAACATCAGCTCCAGAAGATCCAACCAAGTTTAAAGAATCTCCAGTGCAAAGAAAATATTTTGCAAGATTATTTTTTTCTAAAATTTTGCTTGCATTCCTTTTTATTTTCCCGGCATATTAGAAGTGTTCTCGTATGACTGAGATCTGCAGTCTAAAAAGGTGATTCAAATTTCATTCAAGAAGTTTGCTGTAGCTTTGGCTACAGTTTGATCCAGTTTTAATTTGAATAAGCTGTAAAAATTGTTTAATTGGTTCGTAAGATTGTTATGCAAGTATCTTTAAACAATGCAAAGTAGATCGTGATAAGATAAATCAGGCGTAAATTCTACTGAAATTCCAAAATATTTTGAAACTTTTATATGACTCATGATAACTTTCAGAACATTTTTTTCCATTAAAGAAACTAATTCATCGCAAACTGTCTTAGACAAGTATGAAGTTTTTCCTGAACCAATTTGACCTTAATGTGTTCTGATAGGAATGAATCAAATTTTGCAATCAGTTCAAAAAGTCTAAAGAAATTTCCATTACTTGGTTCTCCAAACATTTTGTTGGAACCTCTAAATGTTAGATTTTTATCAACCAGAAAACAAATTACAGCACTTCAAAACCATTCTCCAATATTACTGTTCTTTATTTTATTCTTCATCAAGTTTGTTGTCCTATGTGTTGTGACTTCTAATTAAATAAGCCATTAAAGCTTCTCTGTGTTCTGTAGAATTTCCGTGGCTTTTTAACAGTGAAACAGCATCTTTCCAGTCTCTTACACCAGGTGAAGCAAGGACAATAAATGAAATCTTAAGAACCTTGCATTCAAAGCAGTAAAGATTTCCTTTTGCTGGGAAGTAAATGAACCATTCAGGATCATATTTTTCACAATTAGCTCTTTGGCCTTTGAAAAAAGATTTTGAACAAAAAAAAAAAGCGTGATCCTTGTAAAATTGTATTGATCATGGAAATCATTATCAAAGTTCTGAAAAGTTTTTGGTCTTTTTGAAACCCAAAACGAAATATCGTTTTCAGAAAGATGTTTCCATATGCCAACGTCATCTTTTCTGTTGATGTTTAAGTTTCAGCTTGTTGATGTTTAAGTTTCAGCAATATCTGAAACTGATTGTTCTGTTTCAATAGAACAAATTATGGACTCTGTACTTCTGACTTTCACCAAAAAATCTGCTCCTGACCACGCATATAAAATTTAGTTTTCACAACTTGGCCACGTCTTGTTTAGATGTTCGAGAACATTCAAGTTTATGTATGTTTCCATCTATGTCTGCATAAATATTAGTTTTTAAAATACACGCTAAAAGAATTAACTTCATAACTTTATTCTTTACTTAGCAAATTTAAATATTTTTCACTTAAATTTTGGGGCCCAAAAAATTGTGGGGCCTAGGCCACGGTCTAGTCGGCATATATAGAAATCCAGGACTGTATATATATATATATATATATATATATATATATATATATATATATATATATATATATATATATATATATATATATATATATATATATATATATTTATATATATATATTATATATATATATATATATATATATATATATATATATATATATATATATATATATATATTTTATATACATATATTTAAATTTCTAACTTTATTATAGGAATTAAACAAGAAAAATATCAACCATGAGCAAAGCAACTAAATGTTTTATAGACAGTTTTGATATAGGTGAAAATAAAAGTTCAAAGCAATTTATAAATTTTGCAAATAAAAATATTAAAAAGCAGAACATCTGGCAGAAAATTTTTTTTTTACATTTTAAATTACGTTTACATTTCTTGATTTAAAAAAAACACTAAATGTAGGGACCTCCTGATAAAAAACAGTTTGAAAAATATTTTAAGGTTTAGTGGTTGCAGATGTGTCTATATAATAACATAAGCTTATACATGCATTTTGGTTTATGAAATAATTATATTTTTGCATACAATATAGAAACATAAAATTATAAAATCTGGTTTTTTTAAACAATTGGCATCAGCCGAAGGTTACCAAAACTGACGCATCAGCTTAAAGGTCGATGCTAACAGAGGATATTACAGGAAAATAATTTGGGTGGCAGTACCCTCTGCGCCAGCTTTTGCATAACAAAATTTGCTGTATGATATTTGCTGTAAAAAAAAAGGTGCGCCCTTAATTATAGCTCACTTAAGCAGCGCTACTGGTAAAATTTCTAGAAAAGATATAGATGCTACCTTACCATGCTGTAACAAAAGCTCAAGCTTGGCTGTTAAAGCAGGTTATGTTTAAATTTGTGTTTTTGCACTTTGTCCAAAAAAGAAAGGGTGTCATTAGAAGAATAAATAATTTTGGATTCATTAAGCAGTACTTATAAAAAGAAGCAACTTTAGAAAATGCTAGTTTAAAAAAAAAATTTGATGAGAGCTCAGTTGACATTGAATGTTGACATTCATTAGTATAAGAATATGAACATAATTTTGAAAATAATCAACAACATTTTTTTTTGATTCAAATTTACCAGCGAGATTTTATCACAAGCCTTTGTTATGTTAAGATAATCATTGCTTTAGTTTATCCATCTAATACATGATAAAATCTATCTGTTATTACAGTTAACCAATCAGCAGTTCAGCAAAATAATCATAAATTGTCATAAAGTTGTTCGATTTAATATGAGGTATTAGAAAATTGTTAGTTAAAGATTCAAAGGCTTTGCTATTAATAGTAAGAAGACTTGTTAAAGAAGTAAAAGCTTCTATAAAGTAAGAAGGTTTGTTAAAGAGGTAAAAGCTTCTATAAAGTGTGAAGACTTTTTAAAAAGGTAAAAGTTTCTATAAAGATAATTTCTCTAAAGTAAATCTCTAAACTTTTTAAAAATAGAAATAACTGACGCCTATTTCAAGCACTTGTTAAATGTTGACACATTTTGTTTATTAATCAAATACTAAGCTACATTGTTAGTAATAAGAAGACTGGACAATAGTTAGAGGAATCGATTGCACAAAGTATGCCGCTTGTGATATGAATGATATGAATAAAAATGGATTAAATTGTTTCTCTAGATTGATTGGAAGAGTGTGGTTATCAGGTTCAAAGTCTTTGCAAAGTATTCTTTTCTTTGAAAGAGGTAACAAGATTAGACTTACAAAAGATGGAGCCTTAGTCTTTGTTAATGATGCTATTAAAGATTTTCTTTAAGTTTGTAGAGCTTAACTTCTGAGATAAAATATGAGATTTAGTAATAAAATAATTACTTTTGTTAGTTTTATGATTAAAAATCCTTGATCCCTCACCATGTCCCTGATATTCTTGTTCTCAACTTATTTTGCTTTGTATCTTTTGTCATGGTTAGTGTTTTTCAGCTATAGGGGTTGAAAGAGGACATCGATAAAATGAATTAAAAAGTTTCTTTGCTGCATTCTCTCAAACTTAGTGAGGTGAGTACAGTAAAAATATAAAATTTTTGCATTGATTTACAATGATGAAAAGACTCAGAAGAGTTGTTTTGGTGAAAATGATTACAATCGGAAAAAATCTAACCAAATCATTGGGTGCCTTCATAAGAAGGAGAAACCATGAGGTATAGTGAGGCTTAACTTTAAATCTACAAGAAACATTAAAAAACTACCTAAATCCTAGAGATAAGGTAGCAGGCACAATATACAAAAAGACAATAGACATCATATCAATACTCATTACAAAAGTTTTTGATGATCCTTGATTTTTTGATGGTCTTTGATTTTTGTTATTTGATTTTTGTATTATATTATATAAATATTTGTAGTCTTATGTAGTTTTAACCTTTGCTATTTTAAAACACTTTGTAAGGAATTTAAAAAACTTGATCTTTTCAGAAAGATGAAGTTTTTTAAATTCCTTACAAAGTTACTAATTTTAATAGGTAATGTACTCCTAATTCTTTTTGACACTTCATTCATATTCAAAAAATGTTTACTGGAGCGTTCGGTTTTACATAAATAGTATATTAGCGACTTTACGAAATCAAAACGCCAACCGCAACGAGAACGGGGAAACTATGTTTTTTAAAGTTGTCGTTCACGTAGCCGTTTTTTGTAAAATATCGTTACGAAAGTTACTATGAAAACGTCGCGGTACGAAAAGCCTTTGTATAGTTCTGTATATTTTTCTGCATGATTTTTTGTACAGTTATATTTATAATTTTTAAGTAAGAAACCTATTCGATGTAAATTTCAATAAAAGAACGAAGTTTAAATTATTTTTTTAAATTAACATGTCAAAATTATCTCAGGTTCGCAATCAGTTACTCATTTCTCATTCTAATAAGATAATAAACAACGAAGAGCTATTATTACTTTACGATGTTAACAAATCAAGTAACTTAACTTTGCCTTATCATAGTTATCCAAGATTTAATTTAGACGACATATCAGAGGATGAAGCCAAAAGCGAATTTCGATTTTTATTAAAAGATATATACGAGTTGATCAATATCCTTAATATTCCCGCAAAAAAAACGTGTTACAATGGTGTCACCATATCAGCTGATAAAGCCTTTTGTATTTTTTTAAAACGTTTTGCGTATCCCTGCAGGTATCAAGATATGTTACCGCGATTTGCAAGACCAGTACCGCAATTGTGTATGATTTCAAATCATATCATGAATTTATTGTTTACACAATGGGGCCATTTACTTACCAAGGTAAATCAGGGATGGTTAGACACTCTGCATCTTGAAATTTATGCTGCTGCTATTCATGCTAAAGGGGCTCCTCTTAAAAACTGCTGGGGGTTTATAGATGGAACTTTAAGACAAATAAGTCGTCCTAGAAAGCACCAAAGAATTTTTTATAATGGACATAAAAGATGTCACGGAATAAAGTTCCAATCAGTAGTTGCACCCAATGGCTTAATTGCAAATTTATATGGTCCTGTGGAAGGGAAAAGACATGATAGTGGCATGCTCGCTGATTCAAATTTACTAAATAAATTAGCAGTAAATTCTTTTAACAGCAATAGAGAGCCTTTGTGTGTTTACGGAGACCCTGCATACCCCCATAGAGTTCATTTACAATGTGGATTTAAAGGAGCTAACATATCATCTGAACAGCTTATTTGGAACAAAAATATGAGTAAAGTTCGTGTTGCTGTTGAGTGGATATTTGAAGATATTGTAAACTATTTTAAATTTTTAGACTTTAAAAAGAATCTTAAAGTGGGACTTAGTCCAGTTTCTAAAATGTATTTGGTATGTGCGTTAATGCATAATGCACGCGTTTGCCTATATGGTTCAACAACAACAACATATTTTGATTGTCAAGCACCATCCCTTTCAGAATATTTTATTTAACTTTTATAATTTAATAAATACTTTTTTAAATGAAATATAAGACAGAATATAAAATTGCTTTATTTTTTTTCAGGTAAAAATTTGCTTAGAATTTCTAAAAAAGATGCTTGCTGTTGCATCATAGCTTGCATCATGTTATTTTGTTGCTGCATCATCTGTTGCATTGTTTTTCCTTGTGCTTCAACTTCTATTCTTTTGACTTCAAGTTCCTCTTTTCTAATATTTATTTCCATTTCACTTTTCTCTTTTAAATAAGAAATTGTTTCATTGCCATTATTTCTGGACTTTTTATTAGTTTCTTGTCGTCCGTTTCGCTTTTCACTTTCACTACATGTCTCTAATGACCGCTTTCGCATTTCTGTTGCTTGCAAATTATCTGCATCAACCTTTGCATTATTTTGGACTAAAAGATCTTTAAAATTACTTTCAGATTGCTGAAATCTCTCATAGACATCAGCAATAGCCACATCATAGTCTGTTAAGTCACATGTAATTCCACTTGCTTTATTTTCTTCTGCATCTTTTTTTTTAAACTTTTCAATTAAAAGGTTTACATGGTCTCGAGTTGACCTTCCAGTAACTTTAAAACAAGGCTCAGGTAATCCATTAAGAGAGTTGGATATTTTTTCCCATGAATCGCCTCTTTCTTTTGAACCACGTTTAAATTGCCATGGCTCGAAGGTCAAAACCTCCATTAACAACAGTGAATCGTGTAGTTGAGTCGCATTGAACTAGAATATAAAAGTGTTTTTTTAAATTTAATTATTATTTTAATAGATTGATTTATTTAATAGATTGATTAATTTTTGATAGAACAGATTTAAATGATTAAAAAGTCATACTTATACAAATTTAAATCATTAGAATTATATTATATTAGTTATATTATAATTATATTACTCATTAGTTTATATAAATCTTGTCTTTAGGGGAAATCAATTTAGATGACCCTGGAGATAACAGATTTATATAGCCACATTTTATAACTATTTTTATAAATAAAATATTACCTTGAGGGTGATGTTATTGTTCCACATGAAGATTCCATAACAAAGATAAACTGTGTGTTATGTTTAGCTTGATAAGTATTTTTCATTAATTTATTTATTACTGCTCTGTTTAATAAAAACTGAACACTCAAACTGAGCACTAAATACTCTTGCAAGAAACATAAAAATCTAATACAATGTCTTTTCTAGTTCACTAAATTTAACTCATCTTTGCACATTTTCTAGTAACAATTTATATAGAAACATAAACCTCAAAAATGTAAATTATAATATTAATATACATTACCAGTTACTAAATTAATAATAGCCATATATTTATTTGGTTATTATTGATAATCAATAATTATTGGTTATTGATTTTAATTGTTTTTAACTGATAATTATTATTAATATGTTTATATAAGCATATTAACAATTATTATCAATTAAAAACAACTTTAATCAATAACCACGCAAACATCGCTTAATACTCCGAACCTTTTACCATTGAATTGCACACACACAGCTGATATATCAGCTTATATCGATATAAAGTTCACCACAAAAAACAAAAACAAAAAATCTTAGTTTGCGAAAAAATGTTAACGTTTTCATAATCATTTCACGTTTTCAACACAACGCTGAAACTTTAATTTTAACGTCCGGCCTAGAACTTTGAAACGCGAATTGGGACTTACCCTAAGCTTACACATGCGCATTAGCAATTTTTTGTGTTTGGACGTTGCGGTTGCAGTTGTCGTTTTGATTTCGCTATTATAAGTTTTGATTTTCGCTATTATAAGAACTGGAGCGTACCGTTTGACATAAATAATATATTTTAAGAACTGGAGCGTTCCATTTGACACGAATAATATATTATAAGTTCTGGAGTATTCCATCTGATTTTAATAGTAAAAAAAAAAAAAAAAGAATTTGCTGCATCATTAGAAATAATCAAAAAAGTGAAATTAAAGTTTTTTTAGTACTTCATCGATTTTTAACTTTTTTAAAAATGCTCACGTGGAATTTTTTTTACTTTTTCCTAATTTTAATGAATTATAAAAATTGCGACCCAAATTGGTCTACAATTTTATTTTTAGAAATGTTAATCGTTTTTAGATTAAGGGTTATGAAAGAAAAGCCATATTCAGTAGCCGAATCACAAATGGCTGCTGGAATGGGATCATATACTATTAATCCAAACGTAAAACAAATTGGTGAAAAAACATTGTATAACGAATTTGTAGCTCCAACATCGCAAGTAGAAGATTTGCATATTGATTGATCATTGTTTCAAAGATTGACCATTGTATCAATCGTGATATTATTAAATATGTTGAATTAGTTTTTGTATTAAAAAATACAAAGTCTAATTTCTTATTTGATGTATTTTAAATAAAAATTTGAAATATAATTTTTTTTAAATTTCTTTTATTCATTGGAAGTTATCGTTGTTAAGTACCTAGAAAACGATTTATTCAAAGCTGTTTTAAATTCCAATGATTGAATTATCTTTTTTGAAAACTACAAAAAATCCTCACATACTTGGTGTAGTTAAGGCGGTTTTAAACATAGTTTACTAATATGATCTGTTATAATTGTTTTAAACATAGTTTACTAATATGATCTGTTATAATTGTTTTAAACATAGTTTACTAATATGATCTGTTATAATTGTTTTAAACATAGTTTACTAATATGATCTGTTATAATTGTTTTAAACATAGTTTACTAATATGATCTGTTATAATTGTTTTAAACATAGTTTACTAATATGATCTGTTATAATTGTTTATTGGCAGTTTTTCTTCATTGTAAACTTTTTCTTTATCGGAATTCTTATATTTTCGGTGAAAATTGATAAAAACGTTGTGTTTTGACACCACATTTAATTAATATGTACCATAACAGATTAGAACTAGATTCTGTAGTGGGTTAACGCATCTTTTTAAAAGATTTTTTGTGGTAATAAAAAAGATTTGAAATTTATATATATATATATGTATAAAAAATTTTCATTATCATATCATAATTATATAAAAAAAAAAACTTTTCATTTAACGTAAAAACCTGAAACAAAAAAGTTATAACATTTAAAGCTCATGTTTCGACACGTTGAAAATCAACGTAAAAAATTGATAGTTAACATTAAAAAAAAAAAATTCAAATAATTTAAAAATTGTTTTTTTATTTATTTTTAATGTTAATTTATCTCCCCAAGGCCAAGAAGGCTACTACAGCTTCATCGGCTACTATAATTGTGGTTACAACCCTCTCTGAACATTGTAACTCCGAACCTTGACGAATAAGGCCGCTGCGCGGAGAAACAATTTGAGCGCGGTACTACCAAGGACGTGGTGAGGATCGAAGTCGGAACTTCTTGCTTATGAATTAAGTGCTCTACCATTACACCACTACCGCATTAACTACGCCAAGTATATATTTGCACATTAGAGAGGGGATAAAGGAGGAAATTCTATATACATGTTATTCTATATACATGTTACTCTATATACAATTCTATATACATATTTATACATATAATGCTATAATTATACATATAAAATTAAATATTATATTTACGTCCATGGTAGATCGTTGCGTTTTAAACAACCGCCTATTCAATTAGACTGCTTAGAGCACTTCAATAGCCAGATTTAAAAAAACAAAATAAGTTTCGAGTATGCATTGGTAGAACGTTCAGCCAAAATATGATCATCGATGGTCAAAGATAAATCTGCCAAGCAGCCGACGTTAAAAATGTTTATGTTGGCAAAAACTGTACCGATATTTTTAGGTCGGCTACGTGGCAGATTTTTCTTTGTTGGTATAACTCCCACCATCGTCTTCCAAACTATTTTTGGAGCAAAATAGCCAGATACGAAAACTTAAAAAACAATGTTTCCCGGTTTTATAATTTGTTACAACTACTTGTGCCGGTTCACAGAGGAAAGATACTCTTAGTAAGATTACCAACTCTGTTCATCCTTTTGACCTCGCAGTACTTTCGGGCGGCTTTATGTCTTCTAGTTTGATACTTTTGCACAAAATTTTATTTGCCTGCGTATAGTGTGCTTCGATAACTAGGAATACTCAGGCATTTTTGTTGTTGTTCTTGTTCTTGTTTCTATATATTCTGGTTAATGCCGTTGCACATAAAAATATCCTGTCACCGAAAACCGCTTAGCAATATGGTTGCCACAAAAATTACCTTTGATTCAAAGTCAGTTTTATATTTTGTTCAAAGTTTGAACAAAAAATTATAACAAATTAAATAAACATTTGTCAAGAATTTAACAAATATTTTGTTTAATGTTGGGCCGTGCATCAAATGTTGTGCATTCAACTGAAACTTTTAATTCATTTTTGGGCGAAAAACTTTTAATTCATTTTTGGGCGAAAAACTTTTAATTCATTTTTGGGAGAAACGTAACAAATTATGTGCGTATGATGATTTTACTAGTAATGCAGTTATCTTTGTCATTGATAGTAAACCTTTACTCTACTTTATAGCATCTTCTTTTGATAATAGTATTTTTCCTGATGAATTAAAATTAGCTTAGATTCACCTGATCTTAAAAAAGGGCGATACATTCACTATCTCTAACTATCGTCTTTCTCGTAACCTTCCTTTTCGTAACCATCCTTATCGTAACTTTTCTGTATTTTCAAAAATATTTTTTTTTTTAGATTTCGCTTACATTAAAATGTCGTTTATATGGTGTTACAATTAAAAAAATTCCAATATCAGCATAATTAAACTAAGAAAAACACTCGCATATATAAATATAAATATAAATATAAGCATATGGCTATTTCCACGATGGAAGAGATAAATTTCGTGTTTAAAAATATCTTTTTTCAAAAGGTTTAATTTCTTTAATCATAGTTTAAACACCTTAAAATTATTGTTAAAATAAATTTTGAGTAGAAAATGTTTGAACCGAGTAGATAAATTTGATGAATGTTAGCAACTGTTTGTTCTTTTTATTATTCGAAAAAGTGAGTAAAATTTGAGGGCGAGTTGTTGCAATATTTTAAACAAAACATATCCATATTTTTGTTTAGAAAGAATCTTTGAGATTACATAAATGTTTTGAGAAAAAAAACTTTACTCTTTAAAAATAATTCAAGTGTTTTTTTGTCCCATACACATCTGCAAAAATTACGTTGCGTCACTGAACTAAAAGCTAAAAAAGTTTAATTATCGCAATGAAATTATGCTTTATGGCGAGGTTTTTTTAAAAATTATATATTTTAATGTAAACTTTTAATCATTACTAAAAAAAAATTGGTCAAAATTTACGTTATGCAGAATACCAAGCTAATTATGTTTCTCGGAATGCTGATAAAAAGAAAGAAATGTCCAGAGTTAGATCTAAGAGATATCGAGAAAAATTGAAAGCCGATCCTAATAAAAAAGCAGATTATGCTGCTAAAGCAAAGTTAAGAGTTTTAAAAAGTCGCGCTTTAAAAAGAAAACTTTTAAATCAATATCAAAGACCAAGCTCATCTTTTAAAAACGTTTAACAAAGAGGAAAAGCATTGAAAAAAGTTTTAAAAGCAGTACCAACTTCAAAGGAGAAACAATCTGAAATTCTTTCTATTCTTTCAAATAGCTCTGCTTGTAAAGATAATTCGGGCCTACCTCCAGCATGTTCAAAGCTGTATGGTCTTTCTGAAAGCGATGTTTTAGCAGTTGTAAACTTTTATAATGAAGATGAAGTTTCCCAAATATCACCAAACAAAAAAGATGTCACTCGAATTCAATTACCTGACGGAAAAGCAAACAATATTCAGATACGTCATTTATATTATACGCTAAAAGAAGCTTTCGAGTTATTCAAGGAAAAGCATCTGCACATAAAAATTGGACTCAGCAAATTTTGCGACCTTCGTCCACGCAATGTAAAGTCAGTTACAAAATTTCCGCATAATGTTTGTGTTTGTAGTTTGCATGAAAATATGCGATTTGCCTTAAATGCATTAATAAAATCAATTCAAGCGCCTTCAATCAAAGTTGGATCTGAAATGATAAATAACTTTGTTTGTGAACCGTTGCATGCAAAGTTCGTTAAACACGCATTTGTAAAGAAAAACCAATCAACAATTTTGCGGCCGTGGCGCAGTGGTTAGAACGCTTGCTTTAGAAGCAGGAGATCCAGGTTCGAAACGAGCTTTGGACATATTTTCGCGTCACGGTAAGGAAGGAGGCGTGAACTTCCTGGTTAAATGCACTTCCGCGGTGCTCTGTGACAAGACCATTAGGACTTCTTGGGGCACCTAAAATAAAAAAAAAATAAAAAAAAAATTTTTAATAAACTGAAGGAGGTTTCGATGAGTGTTAATTCTGAAATTGCGGTAATCCAAGTTGACTGGGCTGAAAACGCTAGGTGTTTCTATCAAAATGAGCCACAGGCGGCTCATTTTGGTCAAAATCAAGTTTCTATCATGACCCTAGCAGTCTGGAACATTGAGTTAAAAACATTTGCCATAGTTTCAGATTCAACTGATCATACTAAGTCTTCCGTTATACCGTACATTGACAAAATCCTTCACTTTATTCCTGATCAAGTCAAAGAAGTAAACATGTTCAGCAATAATGCCACTTCTCAGTTCAAAAACAAAAGCATTATGGCTGCAATGGTTGTGTTTGAAAAACGTTTTCATAAAAAATTCTTCTGGCATTCCTTTGCAGCGATGCACGGGAAAGGAGTGTTTGACGGAATAGGAGCTACTGTTAAGCGAATCGCAGCCCTGAGAGTTAAAACTAGTCAATACGAAATCAGGTCAGCAGCAGATTTTGCGTTAGCATTACAAGATTTGCAAATATCTGTAATTCACATGTCAGAAAACGATACAAGACAACAAAAAATTGAACTTGGATTCAGTTCAATTTTAGGTTATTCAAGAAAAATCAAAGGTATATCAAAATCACATTATTTTTATGTTCAGAATGATAACGTTGTTCCGATGCTATTTTCACCTGAGTATAATTAAAATTTATTACAAAATAACAAAACTTTTTAAAATGATTTTAGTTTCGTCTTTTTGTTTCGTCACTGAACTGTTAGTTGTCTGTTTGTTGCGTCACTGAACTGATAGTTTTTTTTCTGTAAAATAAAACGATATGAAAACTTTATTGTTTGTGGCTTTTTTTATGACTACCTTATTGCCAAATGAATAAATTACAACAAAAAAATCTAATAAGTCAAGCAAGAATTAAAATTTCAGCGAAAACTCCATTTAAAAGTATGCTGATAAAAAAACACTTTTTTCCGCGTTGCGTCACTGAACTCATGTTTTAATTTTTGCTATGTAGCAGTTATGTTAATACAATTGTGTTTAGTTTATATTATAAAATTTTAATTCAAGATTGATTTAGAGTAATAAAAAATTATTTTTGAGTTATAGAAAAATTTCTATTAAAAAAAATCTCTCCGCATGATGCGTCACTGAACTATGGAATTGGCCATATATACACTTACAAATGTATAGATGCGCACAACTGCCAACAATTAGAAATAAGCCAGTATTTGAAAGAAGATAACTAGATCTTGTCGTCAGAGCCTTATAAAATACAAGCAAGTTAAATAAAGAAAAGTTGAACATACTAAAAAATAAAGTAAAAGTTAAAGTAAAAAAGTAATAAAATCCAAGTTGAATAAAAATTTTCAAAATATTAGAAGTATCTGAGTATATTATCAAGTCAAAAAATACATTTTTTTAGATTGAGCTTGAAAAGATAAAAGAAAGTTGATTGATCGAAATTCTGCAGAATATTATTATTCCATCGGTGGGGTCCACAATAAGCAATGCAAAATTGATTAAATTTGGTGTGACAAAACGGCTTATTTAAAAAGTCTATGTTTCTCATATCGTATTTATTGTCAGGTTTGAGTCTGAAAATATTATTAAAAGCGGTAGGGGATAAATTTTATTCTCCATAAATATACAAAATATAAAACTTTAAATATATTGAGTTCAAATAAATTTAATAACCTTATTTCAGTAAAAATAGGTTTGTATGTGTAAAACGATCAGCATAGTTAATAATGCGGATCGCAAGTTTTTGTCGACAATAAAGAACTTTTAACTTTTTATAGTACTCCCCCAGGCAGTGTTAGTATAATTCATGTAACTGTGGATAAAAGAGTAATAAAGTTGGCTTAAGCAATTTTTATTAAGGCAGTTACGAGCTTTATGTAGAATCCCAATGTTTTTTGAAGTTTTAGTAGATACATAATTAATGTATTGATTCCAGGAGATGCCTTCATTGAGATAAACGCCTATGAAATTTGTAAGGGAATCATTTTTTATTTTAATTTTTTCAATATAAAGTTACGTGAAGTTTGTTGGTAAAAATCGCTTTTTTGCATACGAATGGAATAGAGTCCATATGGTTTTATTAATATTTAAAGTTAGCTTATTACATTTAAACCAGTTTGATATATGTTTTAATTCTTCATTCATAGTGGTAAAGAGTTCATATATATTACTGCTCGAGAGGAATAGATTAAAATCATCTGCGTATATGATACTTATAAGTTAGAAGCTTTATTTAAATCATTTATATATATCAAGAAAAGTAGGAGTCCAAGGATTTGAAATTTGAAATGGTTCTTTACAATAGAGTTTTTAACTACTTGACAATAAATAAAATTTTATTTAAAAATCAATTTTAGAACTATCTTTGTTACAGAAAATAATATGTTAAGGAGAAAAAGTCAGGTATAGTGTGTGGTGTTCCGCAGGGATTAATCCTTGGGCCACTGTTATTTTTAATATACATCAATGATATGGATAAAGCTTTATCTAAAATATCGTCTATAATGTATGCTGACTATCTAACCTGCTCTTCAATCACTCTGATACAAAAGTACTTTTTGAAACCATGAATATTGAATTAAAAAGTTTTAACCTCTGATTTAGGGCCAATAAACTGTCTTTGAATTGTGAAAAAACCAGCTTTACTCTGTTTCATAAAACAAGACTAGTGAACCTTCCATTAAAGTTACCAAAAATGTTTATTAATAAAAAATATATACTTAAAAAAGATTATCCAAAGTTTTTAGAAATTTACTTGATGAACATTTATCGTGGAAAAAGCAGGTCTAATAGAAACAAGAATACTCTCTGCAATGGGTGTGCTATATAAATCAAGATCTTTTCTCGATGTTAAATCACAAAAAATGATGATACTTTAGCCTTGTTCATAGTCATCTTTCATACACTAATATTGTATAGGCAAGTACTCAAAAATAAAATTAAAAAAATTACAAAGCTTACAAAACCATGCATGTAAATTATTTAAATAAATTAGATAATGATGCCCATGTAACGAAAATAATGAATATCCAAGATGTAGTTAAATTAAAACTTAGAATCTTTACAGATTCTAATATTTATATAAAATTTATATAATAGTATAAAAATAACTTACTACCAAACGTTTTTTCCGATATTTTTTGATTTAAATTTTCTCTTAAGTATAATTTTCGATTAAATACTTAGACGATTATTCAGATTCGAAAAGTTTTAAAAAGTCAAATTTTACTATAATGACTCAAGGTCCATTGTTATGGAATCAAATGAAAAATACTTGTATAAAAACTTAAATAACATGTCATCGTTTAAATTTTTCTTCTCATTTTTCTCTTTATTTGTTTTTGTTGCTGTTATCCTTATTATTATCTATTATTTGCAAAATAATAGATAATAATAAGGATAATGCGTTTATTACATCATATTTATAAATATGCTTGACATAAACGCGGGAATCCCACATAACCTCACTTTCTAACTTCATTTTCTTATGTAACCTAACTATCTAACCTCACTTTCTTATGTATATTGTGTTGTTTGCTGGTGATGTATAAACAAGTTTGTGCGTGTATTTATTTGATTTTTTATGAACACTTTAATTTAAGGTGTGCAAAATAATAAGTAATGTATATTTAAATTTTAAATTATTTACAATAATAATTTAATTTATTTAGTTAAAAGTTGAAATTTGTTAAACTAAAATAAAAGTATTTATTTTTTTAAAAGAAATAAAAAAGAGGATAAAAATCAAAAGAAAAATTGGACGTAATGTACATTGTTCGGAAGATTAAAGAAATTTAATCAAAATTTTACAAAACCAGGGTAAAACTTTGAAAGAAATTTCAAATTTAATGGACTGTTCAATTAATATGGTATGCAAAAAAAACAACACCTGAAACATGCGGTCGAAAGAGGAAGACATCTAGAAGAGATGACAAAAATATTGTTCTTTATTCCAAAAGAAATCCTTTTGCAACGTCAATAGAAGTAAAAACTACTCTTGACCTGCAAATTTATGTTTCGACAGTTAGAAAAAAGCTTACTCAGCAATATGTTAAAGCCAAAGTACCAAAGAAGTGTCCATTTTTATCGCCAAATAAAATTAAAAACAGGAAAGATTTTGCTAGGAAACACGTGGGCTGGCCATCTTCAAAATGGCAAATTATTCTTTGGTCAGATGAGACCAAACTTTGATTTGGGTCAATCAACAAGATAATGACCTAAAACAAAGCCTATCTTTGATTTGGGTCAATCAACAAGATAATGACCTAAAACAAAGACTATCTTTGATTTGGGTCAATCAACAAGATAATGACCCAAAGCATGCAGCAAAGGTAGTAAAAATTTGGCCAGCCCAATCACCAGACATAAATCCGATAGAAAATCTCTGGGCACACGTTAAAAATGAATTAGGAAAACTTTCTAAGACCAAAAATAAAGATGAGAATTGGAAAAACATTAAATACATTTGGAAGAACATTCCAATAAGTACATGCCAGAAATTAGTTGATACCATGCCGAAAAGATGTGCAGCGATAATTGCGAATAAAGGGTAAAAACCAAATATTAATAAACCATAAGTAAATTAAATTTTTACTTATTATTGTTCATTATTTCAAGGAAAATGTGTACTTAATTTTAATTAACTTATTTTTTTGCACAGTAAATATTTTTTTAAATAATCTAATTGTATAGGCTAGTAAACAAATTTTGTTTTTTAATTGTTTCCTTACATTAAAAATGTTAGTTAATAATTGAATTAATTGTATCAAGTACTTTTTTTGTACGAAAAGTCAAATTGTTTAACAATTACCTATTATTTTGCACACCACTGTACATCGACTGACAAATAGGTAGAACATGCAAGGAGTGTACAAACACTGACTGACAAATAAATAGAACATGCAAAGAAAACCGCTACATTGACTGAGGGTTTTCATTTGGGTAGGCAATTTATCAATTTTAAAGCAATATTTTTTTGAAAAATTTATTTTTTGCGGGGGGATTTTTTCCTTGAATCGCGTTTTTGGAATAAATTGCTTAGCTTTCCGAGAATAAAAATTTGAGCTAGTTTGCTAAAGTTTTATTCACGTAAAGCTGAACAATTACTTCTAAAAAGCTGAGTAAAAGCAATTGCTTTTTTTTGATTTCTAAAACTCACTTCTTTTTTTTTAATCAGTAAAATTCTATTCACCTTATAAATAAAGATTAAATATTTCCGTGCTTTTTGAAGAATATGTTTAAGCCAATAGCGCTTCTTGTTAATTTTCAATAATAGATGTTTTATTTATTACCTTACCACTTTTACATTTGTTAATTTTATATAGTTAACGAAATCGCTTATTTTTAAATTGAACTTTATATTTACGGAATTTATCAAGGCGCTTGGCGTTAAGACATAATAGTCTTCGTCTCGCTCCTGCTACCTATAAACCTTGTTAGTAACTTACGGATAACATATATTTACACGGCAAAAAATAAAAAAATAAAAAATATAAAAATGTTGAAATGTTGAAAATAAATGAAAAAAAAAATCGTTGCAACTTATTGCAGCTCTGGAACAAGGTGCAAAAGTTAACGTCGTAAGTTGCAACAAAGTACTTCAAGAGTCTTGCAGAAAAATCAAAAAAAAAATTAGTTACTTTGAGTTTTTATTATTTTACATAAATTTTATACTTATAATAAAGAAAAGCTAAAATACAGAAAATATCTGTAGACTCAGAAGTATTTATTTGGAGCTGCAACATTTTATGTGAAACTTTACATGAGTCTGACGTGTTTCTTGAATTTATGATTACATTACATTATATACAATTTTTGTAAAAAATTTCAAAAAAAATTTAGAAAAGTGCTTTATCCCAAAGTTACGTTATGATCCAATTTTCCCAATCATAGAAAAAACAATAACAACTAAGAATATCAATACACCCTTTTTACTGTACAATAGTACAGTACTGTACAATACACCCTGGATTACTAAAAGTTTTAAAAAATCATCCAGAATAAAATAAAAGTTATGTATAAATTTTTTAAAAACAAAAACAAGCAAAAAAATTTATAAGAACTACAAAAACCTATTTGAAAAAATTCACAAAACCTAAATAAAAATTATTTTTCCTTATTATTCAATACATTTAAAAACGACACAAAACGCACGTGGCAAATAATGAAAGAAATTATTGTCAAAAAAAATCATGCTCCGATTTCCTGCCACAAATTGTTAGAGTCGATAACAAAAGTTTATATAAATCAAAAAGCTATAGCTCAAGAATTTAACAAATATTTTACTCATATAGGACCAACACTGTCTGAAAAATCTTTAAGACCAAAAATTATTGCATTTGCTCAGATGAGTTATCTTCCAAATTAATGATTTATGAGTTTGAAAGAGCCTTTAAATCTGTTTAAAAAAAATGAAGCAATGGAGCAGATTAAATTGGAGCAATTGAAGCATGTCAAAATAATGGCAACGTGGTTATAGATTGCTTTGAATAACTCAAAGTTGTTTTTTTAAAAAGTCTTTAGGGCTTCTATCCATCAAGGAGTATTCCCAGAACAATTAAAAATTGCAAAAATTATTCCTATTTTTAAAGAAGGAGACAAATCTGAAATCAGTAATTATTGGCCCATCTCTGTTCTCTCCAAATTTTCAAAAGTTCTAGAAAAAATTATGTTCAACAAAATGTACAAATATTTTCACGATAACAATCTACTTTACATAAATCAATTTGGTTTAAAGAAAAATAACTCAACTGAACATGCAATTACCCAATTTGCACATGAAATTTCAAAATCATTCGAAAAATCACAATATACACTAGGAATTTTTATTGACATATCAAAAGCTTTTGATACGGTCGATCACCATATTATGATTTATAAACTCAAACACTAAGGAATACAAAATAAAATTCGAAAATGGTTTAAAAGTTATCTATCTGACCGAAAATAATTTGTACCATTTAACAATGGCTATAAACCCACTTTTCTTAATATAACCATGGCCTACTATAATTACACGGCCGGATATCTTGCTTTTCGGAGCGAAAAAATAGAATGGTAACTTTTCAAAACAAAAATATATCGTATAGAATGATTGGCCACACTTACCGCAAATTAAAATTATGATTTTTAGAGGGGTTTTATTTACAGAAGTGTGTATATAAAATAAAATTTGTCTGACTATGATAAGTGTATCATAAATTAGACACTTTCCTTTGCCTGATGATTATGTTTCTAAAAAAACTTACACTGCTAAAATAAAATAAAATTATATTGTACTTTATTCATCAATAAAAAATTGTAATAACTTTGTTAAATAATAAAATATTAAAATTTCTAATGACTCTATTAACATAAATATGTACCTCATAAGAAATATATTTCTCAAAAATAACATCTCAATAATATTAACGAGATATATAAAACGATAAAGAAAAACCTAATAATAAAAGAAGAATATACAATTGAAATAATCAATTTGGCATTGATTAGTTCACCTAATTCAGCTTCAATTTTTTTCTCTGTCTGCTCTTAAAATCCTTTACACTGTTCTTTCGAATTTCATCAGAAAATTGTTTCTGTTCATTGTTAAAATAAATATTTGTAACAACGCGATTTCTAAATTTTACACCAATAACTTGATGTTCATTGTATAAAAATGAAGTAGCACAATCATTTAATCTAAGTACTCGCTCTGCAACATATCGATCACAAAGAGTTGAGTCTCTTATAAGAATAATGGCAGTATCTAATACTGCAAATGCTTTTGAAACATAATGCGTAAAATTAATAGCTGGTAAAATCAATCCTCCACGTGAAAGTTTTTCAAAATATTGACATTGTACCTCGCCAGATTCAGCTAATAGAAAAGTTTTGCAAACACCACATTTGATCTTTTTATTAAACTTTTTAACCACACAACCAGAAATAACTGTAGCAACTTCAAAGCTCTCTGAATCTAAATTGGATTCTTCAATATCTGGTAAAATTTCTTGCAATTTATCATAAAATAATTTCATTAAAGATATATTACAACTCTCTTTTCTTACATCTTCCTCCCAGATATTGACTGACTCTTTAAGTAAAGTTTTCACCGCTAAAATGTGCTCAGATGTCTCAAGTTCACGCAAACGAATTAAAAATCTGCCACCACTCATTTGACAATACTTTGAAAATCTTAGCTCTAATGGATCAGTTAGCAAGCGTGATATTAAAAAATAATGTTCTCCTTTTTGAATTAAATCATCAATAAGTGAAGCTGTGCATCTTAAAGTGGTCCTAAGAGCTTCTGATGTTTGTTTATTTAATGTACACTTTTGAGAGTTTAAAGCTTGACATAATTGTCTTTCTTCAATCCATTCAGCTAAATTGCGCAAAAATAAAGGTTTCATGTCATCCAAAACAGCTGCGTTTCCAATATAATAATTGTTGTTGTATTTTTGCTTACTGTTACTTATTGTCCAACAAATATTTATCAACTTTAAAAAGCTTGAGGCATCAGTCCGATCTTGAAAATAACTTTCAATAGCTGCAGAAGTTGTAGGATTAAATATTGCAAGAGCAAGTGGTACACTTTGTTTGTTATCTCCTGGATGAAGTGATTTATAAGATAATTTGAAACCATTTTTTAAATTCAACTGAAGTAATTGGTCTTTATCGTATACATCATGAAGTAACTTCCATGATATTTCACCAGCATGTACATCAATAACATCATGAAAATGGTCAAAATAAAAAGCAGGGAATATAAAACGTTTGGAATTTAGTAAATTGTTTTGTATGTTTTTGAGAAGATGAACAGCGTCAAAAAATAAATATATTACACTGTCTTTTTTTGTATGATGAGTAATACTACTATTACAAAATACAACATGGTTGGTATTTTTATATTTATTTATCAAATATGAAAAAGCAGAAACATTAGTAGAATGATTATCTGAAATTACACCATGTACGTGAAAACCATTTTCTCGTAGAGATATATATAAAACTCCTTCATTATCTTCACCTATCATTCTACTACCTTGATATTGTGCTTCTTTCTGCAAATATATTTCATCCATCAACAGCACTACATCTTTGTCAATTTTATTTTGGTTTAGTAAACATTTTACAGATTTCAATAGTTCTACCCCACCTTTATTAATTTTTTTCAAAAGGCTAAATGATGGTATAGGAAACTGTTCTAATAAGAGTTTATAGGCCTGCGCTGATGTATATCGAAGAATAAGGGAATATCGTAAAAGATATGATAAAAACTCCGGCCAATCAACTGGTTTTTTGTATTTTATTTCATTGAATTCAGTCATTAAATCATTTGATAAACTATTTTCTTCAAGATTTTTTATATATGCTGGAAAATTCTCTAGTACACTTTTTTTCTCTAATACACAGCCAATATTTCAAAACCATGGAGGCAATGGAAGATAAGATGATTTATAGAACAAGGAAACATGCATAAATTCATCAACTACAATTGTTTCTGTACCTTCTAAAATACCTAAGTGTTGATTAATTTCTAAATTAAAAAATATGTATTTGTCATTATATATTTTGAGCTGATACCCTAGTAGGTTAACATTATTTAAATCATTTAAACAGTGAACTTTATCTTTTTCTATAAATAAATTGGGTTCATCCTGATGATTTGATGGATGACAGACAGATGATGGCTTTCTACCTTTTGATTTTGTTGGATATACTGATAATGGTATTTTTTCAGGTAAGCAATAAATAGATGGAACGGGATTTAAATCCCAAATTAATGTTACTCTTTTGCCAATTTTTAAATACTTTTCTTCAAAATGTTCAGCACAAATAGCCGAATTTTTACTAGGCTTCCATAACTTTCGATTGATAAATACTACCCACTGATTTAATAAGTCAGGATTATTTTCTGGAAATCCAAAAAGTGGATGCTTTTCAGGAATAAAATCAATTCGATTCTCTCTCTTTTTATATCCAGTTTTACAGTAAACTACACCACATGTGTTAACCATATTAAGAATATTTGAATAAACTGTTTTAAAAGACGTCTATGTAAGTCAAAAAGTTACCCTTGTAATTTTTCGTTCCGAAAAGCAAGATATCCGGACGTGTAATTAGAGTACGCCATGATATAACCTGAGGAGTCCCACAAGGTTTAAATCTTCGACCTCTCCTTTTTTCAATTTATATAAATGACTTAAATAAAGCTTCAAACTAACGAGCATTATGTATGTAGATGATATAGATTTTTTCCTCTGTAACTATAATATAGCTGAATTTTTTAAAACATTGAAAGAAGAACTCAGACATATTGTCCCCTCAGTATTATCTTGTTCTATTTACAAATGTAATAAATAAAATATTCTATCTAATATGTAAAATAAATACAAAAAAAGTTATATATAAATAAATACATTATATATAAATAAACACAATGAAATATAATATAATATATTTTATCAGGTAGAACATTTTATTTATTTATATGTATACATTTTTTGTATTTATTTTATATATTAGATAGAACATTTTATTTATTACATTTGTAGGTAGAACAAGATAATACTGAGGGGACGATATATATAATTGGTTCAAGTGATTACAAAAAACCGATTTCTCCCATCAAAATTATGACAAATCTTTATCGATTAAAAAGAAATAAAAAGAGATTTTGTAACAAAATTTTATCGGTGTTTATCTTGATGAAAACATTACTTGGAATCACCATATTGGTTATATAAGTACAAAAATTTCTAAAAACATGGGGGATCCTATATAAATTACGAACCAATCTCAATAAGAAAGACTTAATCCAACTTTATTACTCATTTATACATAGTTATTTAAGTTATGCCAATATAGCTTGGGGAAGTACAAAAAAAAGTAAGTTAACGTCTTTATCTCCGTCAGAAACGCGCAATCTGTAAAATCAATTTTGCAAATCGCTTCTCTCATTTGAAGCATTATTTTATTGAAATGAGAATTCTAAATATATACGAGTTAAATGTATTGAATATTTTATGTTTTGTATATATGTGGATAAATAACTTATCCCTAGCTGTCTTCAAAGATCTTTTCTCTTTTAAACCAATCAGTAAATATATTTTGAGAAATAATGACTTTTTTAAATGAACCTTTTTGCCAAACAAACTTTAATCAATTTTGTATTACCTATCGAGCGCCACACCTTTGGAATAAAGGTGTGGCGCTCCTTGGTTTGGAATAAAATTCCGAATTTTAATTTTGATTACTTTTAGTCAGGGTTAGGTTAGGGTTAGCCTTTTTTAAAAGTTAATACTAGTAGTAAAAGTTAAAGATATATTTTGGTCTACTTTTTTATTGTTTATATACATGTTTGCGTTTATAGAAGTTTATTCCTACTTATTTTATTTATTGTTCTTATTTACTTACTTTTTACTGTTTAATTTATATGTTCGTTTACTTTTGTTTAAAATTATGATGAGATGATCCTCTTGATCTTTCTTCAGACACAGATTATTTACCTTGCAATTTTGTAAAAGTTTATTCAATTTTTTTTTTAACTTTGTTAAATGCTTACTTTAGGTTGTGACGATCCCTGCGATCTTCTTTCAGATATCTTGTTTATATTTTTATATTTTTTATCATTGTAAGTCTATATTATTATTTTTATTATTGGTTATATAAAGCTGTACAAAGACTAAAAATGTAAACCAAAAAAAAAAAAAAAAAATACAATTTACCTTCAGAAGTTTGATGCAACTTAACACGTAGGATTTATAAAAATTTTATTCAATATAGTTTTTTTTAATAATTCTGTATTTTTTAGCTTTTTTTGTTTGAAAAAGTTATTTTTTTACCTCTCATTACTTTAGTTTGTTCCTATACCTATTAGTTTTCAGTAAACCATAAAAAACCTTTTTTCAAATGAGCTGACGTGTTGTGTTATCCTTATAGATATATAATGTAAAAATATTTCGAAAACTTAAAAGACATCTTTTAAATTGCACTGTTGCAACTTACTGTTGCAACTAACCCCAGCCTTCTCTAAAGAGAAGAAAGATCTTGTAATAATTTACAAGGATACCTACATACTGATGACAAAAAATACATATATATATATATATATATATATATATATATATATATATATATATATATATATATATATATATATATATATATATATATATATATATACATATTACAAGCGACCAAAAAGATAATGCAGAAAGTTTAAATAATTTTTTTTTTAAACATTAGAAACAATTTGAATGATAAAATATTTTAAGGAAATACAAACTTCAAATTATATTTGAAGAAAGGGGACTTTGAAATGAATAAGCTTGAGGTACCTCCTGATGAAGTTGTAAAATGTTTACGAGTTAATTACTTATAGTATACTTTTTAATGCTTCTAATTATTTACGGATTAAATATTTATAGTATACTTTATTTAATGCTTAGAATAAAAACTTATATGCAACCGGTTGCATATAGGGTATTATTTAAAAAACCTTTTAATGTATAAATCATAGAGATCTAACAAAACATTCATTGCATAATTATCAGATAACAACCTCTTTATTAAAACAAAACGAATTCTCAATAACATATCGAAGGCCACTTAATTACATATCGAACGCCATTCAATAACATATCAAACGCCACTTTTTTTTGAACTCAAATTTTCCAAACTTTTAAAAGTATTTAAAAAAATATATATACTTGATTATGACATATCCTAAAGTCTCTCTTATTTTTAGATTATATCCCTTTTTTTTTTTTGTTAGTTATTTTAGGTGCTCCAAGAAGTTGTAACGATTTTATCACAAAGCACCACGGAACAGTATTTAACCAGGAAGTTCACGCCTCCTTCCTAATGATACATATATGTCCAGAGCTAGCTTGGAACCGCGGACCTCCAATTCTCAAGCCAGAACTCTAGCAATGACACTAGTGATGTTTAACAACCTTCGCTCTTCACAAATGCAATCTCTTTTATATATCTTGAAATTTCTTAAATTTATTTATATTGCATTCTTAAATTTATATTTCATTTTGATTAAAAAGAAAAAGTTTAAATCTAAAAATAAATTAACAAAATTATCTAAAAAGTCATAGTATTTGTAATTAGTTAGTGAAAATATTATTTTTTGATTGATTCTTATTTTATCAGCAAATGAAATCTTATGCGCAACTCATTTTTACATTAACATGTAACTTTTTTTCGTTAATGTAAGAATAGTTTAACGAAAATCTTAAAGTACTTGTAAATGTTTTGTTTAGTATTTTTTTATTAGAGTTTTTTTATTTTGTTTAAACGACATTAACGGGGCTAGATAATACGACTTATACCTGCACCGATCATATCTTATACCTGCACCGATCATATCTTATACCTGCACCGATCATATCTTATACCTGCACCGATCACATCTTAACTAAAAAGGTATTGTAAGTAATTATTATGAGAATGACAAATTATAAATTAAAAAAACAGCTGAAAACTCTCAATTTTCCTACCGTATAGGTTATCTTGAACCCCAGACATGTCTTGTTATCTTAAACAATCTGTTTTTTTGTCTAAAACCCATTCGATTTTTTCTCTGAAGTACGTAAAAGTAAATAGATCAACTACGTTTGTGCATTAGTCTTGATGCAGCGATGAGGCCAGATGTGAGATTTAATTTCACATCTAATCTCTCTAGATCTGAAATATCTTCAAAAACCTGTGATAAGAACTATGAATGTATTAAAAAAATGAAAAGATACATATTAATCCACTATACCGGATCTCATCATTTCATACAAATATACGAAAAATACTTTAAGCCGCATGAAATAGTTTAAACAAATACGCCGTAACGGATTTAAACAACTTTAACATGGGTAACGGTTGTAGTTTTTTGCAATTATAAACACTTTTCAATAGAAATATGTTAAAAAGAACAAAAACCAATAGTGTCAATTTTTATTTGACAAATATTATTATTAAGATAGTATTTTAACCATCCTCACATTGCATGAAGTTTAATTTTTACATTCAGATTTTTTTAGCTTTCAATTTTTTTTTTACAACGATCATTATTATATATTTCAACAAAGTTATGTTTACATGTCTTCAGTTTATATAGTTTATATATGTGTACTCCACACATATTTACAATACCTAAAAAAGTTTGACAATGGGTTAAAATAATTTGTTTAAATTCGTGGTTTATAATATAAAGTGCTGGCTATTTCTAAATATAAAAACATTATTTTATCTTTTTTTTTATTTCTAAATATAAAAACATTCATTTTTAATTGAAAGTATGTGCTAAGACAAGTTGTAATTATCGGTAAATTATGGCTAACTATTTTTTATTGTGATGGCTAACTATGGCTAACCCATGCATTATAAAATATACACGTTTTGTCCCAGCATTGTTTACTAGAGACCTGCTTGTGGTTGTCGTTGAAAGTATTTATTTATGAATTAAAATAATGTAGTTTTAAGGAAACTTGCAGAAGATAACGTGAAGCTTTTCATCGAGAACCTTTACTTTATTATAAGTCTGTAAAGACTAAATAATGTCTTAATTTAGATTTGAATTGCGGTGTTTTTCCTTTGATATTTAAAATATGCTGAAAACGTTTCCATAAAATAGATCCTGGTACTAAATTGAATAAGAATATAACTTTAGATTGGGAGTTGAATAAATGCAAGTTATATAAGTGCAAACAGGCATAAGCGCAAAGGAGTTGCGAAAACGGCCATAAATGCAAGCTTGTACAAATTGGCATAAGTGAGTCAAAAGAACTTGAAAATATTGGCATAGGTGCGAACTGGCATAAATGCAAAATGGTTGCAAAAACTGGCATAAGTACGAATTGGCATAAATGCAAACTGGCATAAGTGTGAAGCATAAATTGGCATATTTGTGACTTTTTGACTATGACTATTATGTTGAAATAATAATCACTTGAACAATTCTTTTTTTAAATTGCTTGTTGTACAATATGTTATTTACCGTTAAGTAGCTGTTATGTATATTATACATTACCCGTTCGAGTAACTTATTAAAGTATGGTAGAACTGATATTGGTCTATAATTTGAAGGATCTGAAAAGTATTGTAGAACTGATATTGGTCTGTAATATGAAGAATCTGAAAATAGTTAAGACTCGTGCAATTTTTTAACTTTTTTAAAATTGTACCAGATTAAAGAGAAAGATTAAAGATGTAAAGAGATTTTATAATACTAAAAAATGATTTTGTAACATTTACGTTAAGTTTTTCAAAACATTGACAAATTTTCAAAAAGCATTAGAGTGTTATAGAAATCAACACTATTTAAATACGCGTACACTCAAATTAAATACGCGTACGCTCAATTGTATTTTTCACTTATTTATTGCCATGTTAACTTTGCCGATATTTCATGGGGAGGCTGAACAAAACGAACTCGAACTCTTTTATTATCAACAGAAAGATGTAGTACCTTTAGTTAATTCATGTCATCGACTATTTCTTAGAAAACTACTCTTAAGGAAAATAAATGTATTAAACATATTTCAACTTGATGTAAACAATTGTATTGATTCTCAATCTTTGTTTTATATGCAAATATAAAATAAAATTTTTTTTTTTCATTACCTATATATAAATAAAACTAAATATGCAAATACGAAATACAGAATTGTAATTTTCTGATAAAACAGTTTTTAAAAACAAATCACGGCGAATTTTGTATATCATTTCGTGTAGCTTATCTGTGGAACAAAATTGACTCAAATTATTAAATATTTCTTGTGAATTAAAACTTATTTTTAAAAAGTTTAAAGAAGTCCATAAAACATATTTTATATACTTATTCACTTTGAAAACTTTTTTCTTTGTTTATCTATATTTATTTTATGCTAAATGTAAAGTAAAATTTTAGTTTATCCAGAAAATATGTATCTGATTATATTTAACGTGTATCTACGAATTTATATATGATGCGGTATTATCCACTTCGCAATGGTTCTCGATGACCTCATGGTCTTTATCGAGTTATCCACGTTTTTGAATTTATGAAAATCCTTAAATAATTTATTATTTAAGCGTTTGCAATTTGTTTATACAATATTGAAAAACTTGTTTTGAATAAATAAAAGAAGGAAAATATAAAAATAACAAACTCATTATGTTTTATTTGCTAAAATTTTTAAATCAAATTTTAGAACTTGCCTGTTTCTTGCCTCGGCACTTATTGGTTGTTGACTCTTCGTGTTGTGCAATGAGCATTTAATTCCCATTTCTTTTTAATAAACTTTTTTTTTTATGTAAGTAGCTTTTTTATTATTTATATACATTTGCAGTCAACATTTATAAATTTGCGTAACAGTTAATAAATATCGTAAATTTTAAAATTCAAAGTAAATGTGTTTTGATATGACGTTACAACAATATTTTTACAACAACTTTTTTTCAATGGAAATATTAATTCCATTAGTTTATTAAAGATTCACGAGCATTTTTGCGTTTTTTCAAAAAATTTCTATGAGTAAAACAGCTTCATCAATTTCTTCAATATAATCAACTAATTGAAGTTTAAAAAAAAAATTGAAAACCGCGTGTTTTAAACGGAATGGTGTAAAGTTTTTTTAAAATAATCGAGAAAAAATGGAAAAATAAATTCTCATCATCAAAGTGGAGATAAAATCATCTAGGTGGAGATAATCGTTAATATTAATTTTATAACAATCGTTTACGTTAAATTTAATCGATCTGCTTTCAGAAAATTGAAATTTATTTTTACTTTACAAACTTTGAAGTTGACAAAGTTTCTAGAATTATCTTATTAACTTTTCGTTTTGTATTGATGCTCAATTTTAGTTACATGGGCCAAATGAAATCAGATCTACTTCACAAAGAAAACTTTGTTTTAAGCACAAGTGTTGCCGAACAAAACGAGCAGGAAATTATTTTTAATCAAAGGTTAAAAATAAATGTTAAAAAAAACAAAAAAGGCGATAGAGAACTTGATTTGAGTATGAAAGAGATACGCCATTTACATAAAACAACTTTAACCAAAGTTAATAAAAAAATTAAAGTGCTACGATTGAATTCAAACTATCTCACAATTTTACCAAATGAAGTAACATCCTTTGTAAACGTAACCGAATTGAATTTGTGCAACAACAACTTTCAGTTTATTCCTGTGCAAATATTTTCCTTAAGTTGTCTTCAAATTTTAAACCTCAGTTGTAATAGAATTTGGTCAGTGCCGGTTACTATGCCAAACATGAAGGTACTTAAAAAAGTTGACTTTAGTTACAACGAAATTAAAAGGTTTGTATTAAATTGTAATGCTTTAGAAAATGTAGAGATATTAAATTTGGATGGTAATTGTTTAAATGAGTTTCCTTCCGTAAAGTATTTAAAAGAACTTCGAGTATTAACATTATTTAAAAATAAGATAAATTATCTTCCGAAAGAACTCGATAATTTAAAAAATCTTGAAGAACTTGACGTATCCGAAAACAATGTGATTGCTTTAAATCCCAATCTTCCAGACTTTCTGCGCAAGTTGACAATTTTTAAAATTTAAAAATCAAAAGATTCAACTCTTAATTTTTGAAAGAAAATCTTGAGAAAAAAAGAAAAAAAAAAAGAAAAAAAAAAAGAAAAAAAAAAGTTTAACTTAAGATTTTTTGTTTATCTTGACGAAACTTTAACTTAAGTTACTTGTATAGTGAGTGTTTAACAAATGTATAAATCAACATAATAATAATAGTTGATGACGTAATAATAATATATAACGTTCATAGTAATGAAGCAAATCAGGCAAATAAAGCAGGTAAATAAAGCTTGTTATAAAAATTAAAAATTTTTTGTTTTCATAAAAAATTGTTATTTCTGATTGTCATGCCATAATAATTCTGCATTGAATCAACACAAATATTAATTAACTTTAACTTTCCCAAAATTGTGGTTTGGTACCTTCGTAAGACATCCCAACCTAGTTAAGGCGCTTTTTTTGTACGTGCCTGATGCGCTTAACCTTTTTTGCTATTATACTCTTAAGCCTATAAAGGCTTAAATTAACACCATTACAAGAGTGTCCATTTTTAAGGAGTTCTTTGTTTCCAGCAAGCTGTGACAGTAATTTTTTTCGGAATCACCTTTATTTGATACTTGCATTTTTTGTATGTGCATACAAGCACATACAAAAAATTGGTATTCGTGTCATTTCTGAAAAATACTCAATAGAAAAGTGTTTATAGATTTTTTGTTTGTTGTGAAATAATATTTAAAATAAAATAAATCGCATGAATATATAAGATAGCTGGAGCAAGAAGAAGACGAAAAATGTCTTATAACCAATCCTCTTTTAGAGTTCTTGGAACAACAAAGTTATTAATTGAAAATTTAGTAGCGTGTTTGTGAGAAATTTTACTAAAATAAGACCTAAATATAATAGGAGAAAGTTCATGTCTTATTTTAAACATGAGTTAAGAGTACAATTTGATGTATTTTAAGTTTATAGACGTTAAAGGCTTTAAATTTTCCTAATAGAGGTTCAGAATGAACCTGTTTTTGCAAACAAAACAGAGTGTGATTTTACGGTGCATACAGAAAAAAAGGTTTTTTTAAACAAAACTCTTTTTCTGTGTGCACCGAAAATGATCCTGCAAGCATGCTTTCGCTTGTAGGATCAATTTTCTAAAGATTTTTTAGTTCACTATAATTTATACTGCCCCATATAATATTTCAGAACTAACTTTTTTGCACACGTGTTAGCTGCAACAACTCCAATCAGACAAATCTTACAACTCTTGTCTACACTACATTTCTCACCTTTCAAATGCATAACTTTTGTTAGAAAGGCTTAAACCAAATTCATTAGTGCAAGAATTCGAATCTTTCACTTTAGAAATTTATAACAAACCATCAAAAAATATTATCGTAACAACTTCATACCAACCACCAAACGGAAGTTTAAACAACTTTAAAAATCACTTAAATGACTTTTGAAATCGCATGCAAAAAAAAGAAAGATAGCTCGTTTTTATTTGTTGGAGATTTTAACATGGACTATCTCAAATATGGTGAAAATACTAAAATACAACAATTTTACAATCGCTTTAATGAGTTTGGAATGGTGCCTATAATAAAGAAACCAACAAGAATCACGCAAAACTGTTATTCTGCAATCGACAATATTTTCACAAACACTCTTTTCCATTCCACATTTAAATCCGGCATTATTCGAAGTGACATAAGTGACCATTTTCCAGTCTTTGCAATTTTCAAAAAACCAAAAAATATACTAAAGAAAAATTCATTCTTAAAAAAAAGAATCTTTACCACCCAAGCAAAAAATATGTTTAAACTAGAGTTGTCTTCTATAAATTGGAACTTTGTATATCTCGAGACATGCGCTAACAAAAGCTACAACCTATTTTTAAATAAATTTCTTAATTTGTACGACAAGCATTTTCCTAACAAAACTAACCGAATTAAAACTAAAAGACTTCTCAACCCTTGGTTCTCAAAAAACCTTTTAAAAGTGTTCGAAGCGAAAACAAAAGCTATATATACGTTTTATTAAATCAAAGAAAGATCGCGACAAGCATAATTACTTAAACCACAAACTTCTATATGAAAGAACCAAAAAAATAGCCCGAACTACATATTTCAAAAACAAGCTATTGAGCCAAAAAGGTAACGGGAAAAAAACATGGGATGCAATTAAAGAGATTCTCAGTAAACAAAAAATTCACAATAAAGTCTTACCAAGCGTGATTACCGTTGACGACACTCAGATCTCTGATGGTAAATCGGTAGCAACAAAATTTAATGAATTTTTCGTAAACATAGGTCCAAACGTAGCCAGTAAAATTAAACACACTCCTGTTCATTTCTCGAACTATCTATCGAAGTCTGATAAAAACTTAGAATTTAAAAAACTCACTAGTAAAGAACTTGAGGATTTGATGAAAAAACTAAATACTAATAAAGCAACAGATTATGATTTTATTTCAGCAAGCATAATCAAAGATTGCTATGGATTTATTAGAGATGTTTTATTAGATTTTTTTAACAAATCGCTCAATTCAGGTGTTTTTCCAGATAAACTTAAAATTGCAATTATTACACCCATTTTTAAAACAGGAGATGAAAGTCTGGTTTCAAATCATCGACCTATTTCAGTATTACCAGTTTTTTCTAAAATCTTCGAGCGTATCATGTATAATAGGCTATTTTCCTTTTGTAACCAATATGGTTTTCGATCAAATTACTCTACGGAGCATGCACTTATGCAACTAGTTGAAATTATCAGTGGAGCATCTTCTCATAACAATTTCACTTAAGGTATATTTCTAGATTTGTCAAAAGCGTTCGATACCGTTAACCATCAAACTTTACTAGATAAAATAAAATATTATAGAATATGCAATACATACCATAAATGGTTTACCAGTTACTTAACTGATAGAAAACAGTTTATATCTCTAAATGACGGTTTTTAGACAATCAAACTTAAAATATTATGTGGGGTTCCACAGGGCTCCATCTTAGGTCCTCTACTATTTCTAATATACGTCAACGATCTATATAAAGCATCAAATACTTTGTCTACCATCATGTTTGCAGATGACACCACTTTATTTCATTCTCACAACAACATTATTTCTCTATTTCAAGTTGCAAACAAAAAACTAGAACAAATATCATTCTGGCTTAACGCGAATAGCCTATCTTTAGACACTGTTAAAACTAAGTTTTCCTTATTCCATTCTAAACGAAAGTTTCAATATATTCCTAAATCCTTACCAATGCTATATATAAATAACATGGAAATTGAGCGCTCTTTCACAAATAAATTACTTGGTGTCTTAATAGATGAAAACTTATCCTGGCGAGATCATATTAAATATATTAGCAATAAAATCTCAAGAAATATTGCTATTTTATATAAAACCCGTCAAATCTTAGACAAATCTACCCTAACTCAGCTATATTTTGCATTCGTACATAGTTATTAATCATATGGCAATATTGTACAAACAAATCTAAACTCAAATGTCTCCTCAAACAACAAAATCATGGAGCACGCATTATTTATTTTCAAAATCGCTTCACAAACGCTAAACCTCTTCTCAGAAGTATGAGGGCACTTGATATTTATGAAATAAATGTATTCAAAATCACACATATTATGTTCCAACATCAGTTTAAAAAAACTCCGAAGGTTTTCGAAAATATTTTTCCTAAAATATCAAACCGATACAACACTCGAACAACCGGAAATTATAAAAAACCTTTCCCTATATCAAAACTTACGAGCTTTGCCATTTTCTATCGTGGCCCAATGCTATGGAACCATTTTACAAGCATGAGTTGTAAACTAAGAGAAGCCAATACCTCTCAAAAATTCAAAAAGAACATAATTAAACTAATTGTCAATCAAGATTCCTTACTTGATTTTTTCTAACAATAGACTTTTACTGTCTTTTTTATTATCAAAGGTTACTGATGATAAGATTTTATCTTCTTCAGGTTCTCCAGTCTTGAAACTACTATATATGATAAAGTGTATTTTGTATTTAATATTTTTAAATACTTTATATGTCGGAAATCATCTTAATTGTAAATAGTTGCTTGACAAAAATAAATAAATATAAATATAAATATATTAGTATTGAATACATCACGTGAGTCGTAACGAAAAAGTACTACCTGCAAAGAGTAGTCATTAGTAACTTTTTGGCCTTCATCTAAGCAAAAATAAACAACTTTAAATCAAAAGCAACTTTATTTGATTCTGTTTTAGGGTTTTGTTGTTACAAATGGCAATGAAGTAATGAAGGCAATTAAATAAGTTAATAAGTCGAGATAATGAAGCGATTAAATCGCATGAATCTTTTACTCCAGGTTTCCAATTGAACTTTTAACAAATTAAAACACAACAATCTGATTAAAAAATGATTAAATTTGGGATAACTAAATGAGATAATTTCATTGATAATTTAGGAGAAGAAATTCTTAATAATATGTATGTTTGTAAATATGTACAATAAAATAATGAAATACCTAATATTGTTTTAAACGAAACATGTTTCTTTTTTTCTGCCTATTTAACCACCTGTTAAATGTTAAAAGTTATTACATTCAAGTTTTTTTTTGCAAACTACAGAGCTTTGTATCTGTATTTTACTCTGTATTTTTGCAAAATACAGAGCAAAGTTTCATTTTCGAAGTCAACAGAAAACAGAAATTTTTTGGTGTCATACGTTTAAAACCAGGATATAATTTTGCTTCCTCCAATTCTTCATGTAGGAAGACTATCATCCAGACTTCTTTTGCAAAAATTTTACTTTTTTTGACTTTTAAACATATTGCTGTTTTGTTTTTTTTTGCCACCGAAACTCTGGAATTTAATTTGTTTTAAAATGCTATATTTCTTTTATATGGGTGCAGTTAATTCTTAATTGTCAACTTTTAGTTGTAGTTTTCAGTTAGAGTTCTTGTTCTTGTTTTGATCTTTCTTTAGCAATCTTCGAAGTTTTATTTTAATAAAAAGAATTTATTTAAAGGAATTGAAATTGAAGTTGTCTGTGAAAATGCTTAGTTATTTGAACTATATTAGACATCAAGGTGTTTGATTATTTTTTTAACGTTCGAATGTTTATTAAAACTTTTTTTCTACAATGGTAAAACTTTAATTAAAGTTATATCATTGTTGTAATTAAAGTTACATCAATTTATTTTAAATTAATGAAGAAAATATAAGGGGTTATAAAAATCCGTCTAACTTTGTAAAATTTTGACGAAATTTGATCCAGGGTTCGAGTTAGCAAGATTTTACTACATGTGCAAAATGAAGTTTTTGGAATATTAAAAGTTCAAACATTTATCAAAAATTTTATCAAAACATTTTATCAGACTTTATTAAAAATTTTGATTGGTCAAAAACTTTTGCCCTTTGCTTTTCTTATATTTTATGTTTTATGTTTTATGTTTACCACTTTCATCTAATGCGCATCAGAACCTTTTTGCTCGGTTAAAAAAGCTGACGTACTTGAGGATCGAAATAGTCAGTGAGTAAGTTGTTAGGCTGAATATAAGATATTAGAAGATTTTTAATAAAAGAATCAAATACTTTGTAATAAAAGATAACAAGTAATAAAAGACGGAGCAATAGCTAGAGAGTCAGAATTTTAAAAAATTGAAACCACAATTCCTATTTTCCAGCAGGCAAAAAACTAAAGTTTAATTGTCAAAAACAATTTTGGACAAGATCTTGATTGGATCTGAATTGAATTGGATCTGAACAAGATCTATCTTGTGGTCTTGACAAGAGTGTTGTCCAGACCATAAGATAGACATAGAAAAGTTTAAATGAGTAACAACTTTAAAAATGAAACAGGAGTGAGATAAAATATTTTTAGGCAGTGTAATTTTGTCGCTCCATCAACGCAACAAGAAAATAAGGATCTTTTCTTTACAATAATTCAAATTCTCTTCAAATAATAAAAACTTCTTACTTTTATACACTTTCACGCAAATATATATGATACATTAATCCACTAAATTTTGCTTTAAAAACCACTTAAACATACAGAAAATAATTACTAAATAAAAACTTTTTAGTTGCAAACCACATATTTATTATCTAATGCTTTAGACTTTTCAGTAATTCTGTAAAAATACCTTGGTCAAACTTCGATCAAGGTATTTTAGAGACATATGATGGTTTCAACCAAACATTATCACCATTAAACCATTCTTTCTTTTCGTCCGAAAAAACCTTTATTTCATCTAAAGATGTCACAAATAGTGATGTTGCCGAATACCGAATACCTAATGTTTAGAGCAGCCAGGGCGCACTTGCCTCAGGAACAAAGAACCTGTTTGGCTAGGCGCTTGGCCGAAGTACCAATTATTCAGCTGTCAAATATTCGGCGAGACTTGGAAATTTTGAGAGTTCCGACCTGCTTTATTGAAATGCATATGTTCACTACGCTTGCTAAAAGCGTAGATTGTGTAAAAGACTAGGTTGTGTCATCATTCATAACTACTATAGCTCAGTTCATCAATTCCAATTTTTTCCCGTCCTATGTTCTTCGTACGACTTTTGTTCTACATTATTTTTTCCGTTTTACGATATTCGTTTAAGAATCATAGACGATTTTGTTCTTCGATCTACATTCTACGTTTTTGGCCAGAACTTTTGTCTAACCTGGTTAGATTGTAGTTTTCTCACTCTAATTACAGAATGAAAAAAAAAAATTTATGATTTTTTTTTTGTAAGTTTGCCGTTAATTCATAACTTTCTTATTTATAAAATATACTCTCTAAAAAAAAAAAATTCTATCTTCTAAAAGGAAAGAAATTTATACCTTAGGGTTTCTACCTTAGGGTTTAAGGTAGAAACCTTAGAGTAGGATTTGTGAGCTTAGTAAGGTGTAAATTTTTACCTTTAAGGTTGAAAATTATACCTTTAAGGTAGACATTAAAGGTTTAATTTTCTACCTTAAAGATTTATATATTCGCATATTGAATAGAAATACGGATACATATCATTAAACATACATAGAAGTCGTAAAAACAAAAAATGTAATAAACTCCATAATATATTTCGAATAATAAACAAACCGTAAGATAAAGTTAAAAAAATTATAATAATAAAAATATAAAATGTTTCAAACAAATTACAAAACCATTTAAACAATATTTCTCAATTATTACCATCAAGAGGATAATATTAAGAAACATAATTAAGAACTTAAAAATTTTATTAAAATATTTATGACCAAAATACCATACGATATTTTGATGCCCAAAATAAAAATATAATATAAATTTCTAAAACTTAATTCTTTTCACATAAAATAAAATATAGCATATAATATTTTGATGACAACCTAATAATTATGACTCTAGAAGAAGTCCTCCGTGCTTTCATTATTTAAAATAATTTTTTTAAGTTTTGATTTAAAAGTGTTTAAAGTTTCAAGCTTTTTATTGCCATTATTGACCTGGTAGTGAAAAAAACTTTGTGGCTTCAAAGTAAGTTTTAGCTTGAATATACAGTTAACTCCTGATAACTCAAATCTCTATAGAACCAAAGAAAATGGTTCGATTAAAGCGAAGTTTAGTCTAACCATTTTCCTTGATATGAGGTATTAGTTTGAGTTAAGGTGATTTTTCTTTATTCAATGCTAAAGTATAAACATTTAATACACATTATTGTATTTGCAAAAACGTGAAGTATGCTTCAGTAAATGTAATTACATATTGTATTCAATTTGTTGACTCAAAAATAACATTGTAAAAAGTTTAGCAACACAATGACTTCTTTACTATTTCGCAGTAAAATTGCGTCTTAGAGCTAGCAATCTTTCACTAAACAATTAATTAAAACTTTAAAATAATTGCTTTCTTAACGTTATTCCATTTTAATTTATTTTATAATAGTTTTATTTTCACTTTATCTTACGTCTGATAAAGATTCCATTTACATCTAATTACTATTCTATTTAGATTTTTGCCGCTGTGGCGCAGTGGTTAGAGCGCTTGCTTTATAAGCAGGAGATCCAAGTTCGAAACGAGCTCTGGACATATGTTCGCGTCACGGTAAGGAAGGAGGCGTGAACTTCCTGGTTAAATGCACCTCCGCGGTGCTCTGTGACAAGACTGTTAGGACTTCTTGAGGCACCTAAAGAAGAAAAAAAAAAAAAAAGATCGAAATACTACAAAGAAATTAAAAAATTTTAATCGAGTTATTTTAATTGCTTAATTTACCATACGAAAAGTTCAAGTTAACCGAAGAAATTTGCTGAAAGAGGACTAAAAAAATTTTGACTAAAAAATGGTTCAACAAAAGTGGTATAAAAAGGGCGTTCTAGGCCAAAATTTTTCAACCAATTTTCCATAACCATAAACTTATATCATATTTCAACTATAAACATATCTATATTCTCATAAGTCATTTCAACTATTGTCTATAATTTCTGAGGCAAAATAAAATAATATAAAGATAGTGGTAGTATAACAACCATAATATATCAATATATTATGGTTACAAACTCTGAGTTATTTTTGTAATTTTAAATCAATTTTTCAGACTTGAACGAATGAGTTGAACGAATCAGGATACCCAGACCACTTTACTTATGATTTGTTTTTAAGTTTTTACGAATAACTTTTTCAATCCTAAATATGTTTTGATCATTTTTTGCATTTCTTGTTCATAAAAAGTACCTTTTATTTCTCCATTATTATAGTCAGTTATTTTATACGTTGGTGGATCTGTGAACTGAACCTGTGACACTGTAAAAACTTCTTCAGTCCATCTCGGTGTGTATCCTTTTTCAAACGTTTCTTTCTTTTTAGTTATCCTAACTCTATCACCAATTGAAAACTTTGGTCTTACAGACTCTGATCGTACATTTCCATTTAGATTGAACCAAACAATATTTTCATTCTTTTTATCGCTAGCTTCAACTGGTGTCATTTTAATTGAAGAATGCTTTGTGTTGTTGTATTTATTTACCATTTCATCTAAGACGTCAGTAGTAGAATTAGCTGAAAAGTACTTAAACATTTAATCTTTAATTGTTCTATTCCAACGTTCAACTACGCAACTTTTTTCTTCATTTTCAGTTGAATAAAACTCAACACCAAGCGCTTTAACATGCTTATTATAAAATTCTAAGCCTTTATCTACCCACATTTTTTGACACTTTCTTTCTTTACTTTCGAATCCATGGAAATTCGAAGAGTTTGTAAAGATTTTATTTAAAGCATTAGCAACATCAACTCCAGTTTTACTTTTCAATGGAACAATCCATCCATACCTCGAAAAAACACCTATCACCATTAATAAGTATTTTATACCGTCATTGAATTTGGAAAAAGATTTCATGTCAACTAAATTAGCAGCCCATACTTCATCGATTCCATTTACAATAACTTTTCTTTTTCTGAAATGTTTTACAACTGGTCTATGAAGTTCGTTTGCAAGTTTGTCTGTCCATTTCAAACCCATAAGAGTTAGATCCTTTGGATCCATTAGAATTACTTCTTTATCTTCTTCTTTTTTACTGATCGCTTGTAGTTTTTTTGAGTGGTTTTAGTTTCAACATATGGGTTCAGTAATTTATATGGGTTCAAAGAACCTAACCCAAACTTTGCTTTAGATGATATAATAGGTTTTATAATACCTCGTTCAATTCTTTCACGTATTGTTGGATTTTTTATAGAATCCATTTCTTCGATCATAATTTTATCAGCTACATTTCTTTTTGCGGTATCGTCAAAGTATTTATAAGCAAGATTGTGATGGTAAGCTGCATTATCAACTCTATCTACAGGTTTACTCCATTCTTTATATAAGAGGAAGACATAGTAATGTAGATTGTTTCTATATTGCACAAAATTATTTTATGTTACCTAGGCAAACTATACGAGAAAATACAAATTTTATTTGCTTATTTCCACAAGATTCAAAGAATTTAAATTACATTTATAATGATCATGTTTCAAGTGATATGACAAAAGAGTTTAAAAATTTTTGTAAGAAAGCTTGGTCAGAGCATCATGGATTTGTTATTATAGATCTATCTTCTAAAAAAGATTATGGAAAATATAGAAGTGGATTAAATTGTTTTTATATACCAACTTGTGAATTTTAAACTTTTTTTCTTGTATATAGAAAACAAAAAATGACATATGAACCAGTAAGCGGAAATAGCAGTATAATAAGAAATAATTATAATCCTATTATTACACTAAGAGAAGATAGAGGTTATGAAATGGCTCTAGTTAGTTTACATACATTTTACAGTTTTCCTAATATTAATTCTTTAAACAACAATTTTAGATATAGTGCAAATAATGGATTAACTTGGAAGGATATAAACATTCCAGATGGATGTTATGAAATTATTGATATAAATAAATATATCCAATTGATTATGATAGGAAACGGTGATGCAAGTTAAGGAGTTGCAAATATTATAATTGAAGGAAATAATAGTAAATTAAGATCAGCTATAACTATAGCAGCTGGTTATAAAGTTGATTTTACAACTTCAAATTCAATTAGAACTGTTTTTGGTTTTGACAGTGGAATATGTTCAGCAGGCTACAATATATCAACTAATATAGTAAATATGTTAAGTGTTAATAGTATACGAGTAACAAGTGATATAATAGGACCATCGTATGTAGATGGAAGATCTGATAACGTTATCTATTCGTTTTCCCCAACTGTAGTCCTGGATATAAAATTGCTCAAGAGCCGTATAACTTAATTTATTTACCAGTAATACTAAAAGAAATATCAAGTATGGAAAATAAATTGATCAATCAAGATGGAAATCTTTTGAATTTACGAGGAGAAGAATTGTCTATTTCATTTCATATAAAAGAAAAATAATTATTTATATCATATATAAAATGAGTAAATATACAAATATTAAAATAAATGTTTCGCAAGGGCAATTAGAAAAACTTAAAAAAGCAATTGAAGATGGTTATGGAGCTCGTATTAAGTTATCACATTCAGATCTAAATGGTGAGCATGTATTAGCTGTAACAGATTATCAATTGAATAGAATTAAAAGAGCATATGAAAAAGGTAACGGTTTAATAATTACTCAGTAGAGAACAATTAGCTCACAATTCTTAAATAAAGGGAGGATTTATTGGTGCACTTTTACCTTTCCTTGGTACAGCTGGAAAATTTTTATTATCAAGCGTTGCTCCAGCACTTGCAACAGGTTTATTAACAGGAGTAAGTTCAGCAGCTGGATCAGCTATGGTTGATAAAATTGCTGGAAGGGGTATTGTGTACAGGAAAAAGAATGAAGTAGGAATTAAAATGACAGCTGCAGGAAATGGTTTATATTTGAGACCATGGAGTAAAGGAGGTTCTGTAGATAATCGATTGTACTTAAGTAATGGCAATGGATATACACCAACAACAGGTGAAGGTTTATTATTAGGACCAAATTCACCATTTGCTAATATTCCATTTTTGAATATACTTCTATGATTTATTAAAATTTTTTTTACATATATAAAATGTCAAGAAATAATCCGCCAATTTATAAACACTGAAATTTATAAACAAATATATACCAGATAAACCTCTAAAAATAATTCTTCATTCTAAAGTACACAAAGATTTGGAGCACCCTTCAGTATTAATAAATGATAATAAATATGAAATATTTGCAAAACAAGATATTACAATAAAATCTCTATCACATCAATATATTCTTTTAAAGTTTGGTGTAGGAGTTAATGAAGGTGTTGCGTTAGTTTCATTAAAAGAAGAACTTAAATTAAAAATTTTACAAAACTCTGTAATATTAGAAACTGTTGATGATACTACAATAAATGTTGTTAATAATTCTGATTCTGATCTATTGATTAAAAAAGGAGATTATGTTTTGTTAATATATTGTAAATATTTTTTTTAAATATATATTTTTTTAAAATTATTTTTACTTATTAAAATGGAGTTTAATTGCAAAAAGTTGTGTAATATTATTTATCCAGATATACCAAATGCACAGAGTGCAAATGATAAAAATTTCAATAAAGTATATCCAAATCTTTCAAGTGCGCCTAATGAAGAAAATAAGATTATTAGTGCACATATATATCGCCTAAACACAATTAGTTAAATTCAAAAAGAAATAGAGAGTGAGAGAGAAAAGATAAATATGTTAAGTAAAAAGTAGAGCTGTAAAGGTAATTTCAGCAATTGATAATTCATTACTAGCAAGCACTATGGCATTTGGAACTATTGGAATTGGATTTTTAGCAACAATAATTGCGGCATTAGGAGCAGGTGTTTTATCATTAATAGGAGGGCAAGTTAATAAAAAGTTAAATTTAAAAGCAGAAAAGCATGAAAAGATTAAAGTACTTGCTGATTCAAAACTAAATACAAAAAGTGACTATATTTCCAAAGCTTTAGTAGATGGAAGTATAGATGACAATGAATTTAAACTAATACTTAGTGAACTTGAAAAATTTTAAGGCATGCTTGAGCCATTTAGAACAAATTCAAAAGAATTAATTAATGAACAAACTAAAGAATAATTAATTAAACAAGGAAGAGATGAAGCAATTATTATAATCCAAAGTAGATTTAGTAAAAATGTAAACGTTAAAACACAAAATAATGTATTAAAATAAAACGTAAAACATAAAACGAATTACGTTGTGTTTTTTTATCTTTATTTATAAAAAAGCAAAATGTCATTTCTAAAAATTGAAGATCCTGAAAAAAGAGACAAAATTGTTAATGAATTCTTAGAGATTAAAAAAAGAATACGTCAGAATAATTTATATGAAAAGATGGGTGAAACTAATTAAAGTTAGGCTTAGAAAAATTGTACAAGCCATTAATTGATAGTCAAGATGGAATAAAAGAAAACATATCTAAATTGCAAGATCAAGCTGATAAATTCACACTCACTTTTTCAAATTATTATCCTGAAGCAAATAGAGAGATAATGATAACTGATTCTAAAGAACTATTTCCTTATCATGAAGAAAATAAAGGTATGAGGCTAGGAAAAATTGCAGCAAGTTATCTAAAAATGTATGCTACTAGTAAAAAATCTACAGATACTACATTTGGGATACGTAATGATGATGGTATATTTTATATTGGAAAAAAGCCAATACATATTAGTGATGATAATGTGACTATTGATGATGAAATATATTATGGTACTCCTGGTCTTTGGGAGTTATTAACAAAGTTTAAACCTGATAAGGGAATATATAATGAAGATGACCTTTAAAAATATCGAGATATATTAATACAAACAGATGCAATTCCTTCTGATGCAAACCCATTCAAACCAAAGTCGTCTCGTAGTGAAAAATACATAGAAATAATAGCCCCAATTTGAAGAGATATAAATAAAAATAAGAAGCGTAAATCAAAGGAACAGGAGTAGGAACAAGAATACAAACTATAATTCTTCCTAGCGACCCTAATGCATTAATTGAAAAGCTTGATTTATGTATAGCTGCATGGAAAGCAGGTAACACTGGAGCAAGAAATGAAGCAATTGCAATTTGTGATACATTATTAGATCAAGGTATAATAAATGATTTACAGTATAAAGCAATACAAAATCTTTTATAATTATATCTCAGTGCATCTAAAAAAAATATATATAGTACATAAAAAAATGGTAATTGTTAATAATAAGAGATATATAAAAAAATATGCTGTTGGAGGAAGTGGTATATTCAAAAGTATAAGAGATTTATTTAAAAAAATAAAAGCGTCAAAAGTAACAAGAGTATCATCAGCTATGTTGAAGAAGATGGCCGCTATTGATTTAGGAAAAACTGCAATAACTGCTGCTAAATCAGCAGGAAAAGAACTATCAACATCAGCAATTGAAGCTGCTAGAAATGTTGCAGTTGAAAAAGGAAAACAAATAATTGATAAAGCATCTTCAAAAATAGTTTCACAACTATTTTTGAAGATGCTTTATCAATTTTGCATCTAATGATCTTATTAATAATGGGTCTGAAAAACTTTAAAAAAATAATGCAGATGAGGTAACAACAAATATAAATAAAATATTGATGGGGTCTGCAATAAGATCAGTAAAAAAAATCTCAAATGAAAATGCTATAATAATAGAAGATCTAATTAAAAAAGGACGCAGCCTTCTACTTGCGTAATAGACTTGCGTAGTAGACTTGCGCAGTAGACTTGCGTAGTAGACTTGCGTAGTAGACTTGCGTAGTAGACTTGCGTAGTAGACTTGCGTAGTAGACTTGCGTAGATTTAATTTGTTAAATCAATGAGCTACGCGTAGCTAGATTACATTTACGCGTAGACTTGCTAAATTTTTTATATAGTTTTTTAAAAATTGTCAATCAAAAAAATTTTTTTTTTATATTGTATATAAAAAAATAAAATGACAACTTCCGAAGTATTAAATTTTACAGAAATGCCAATTGTAGATAATGGAATTGAAAGAATTAAAGACCAGGAATATGAACCATTGACTGGCACAAATCTAAATAGTTCTGGAGAAATAAGAATCAATATTGAACAACAAGATTTGTTCACACTTCCATCTAAAGTTTATCTATTATTTCAAGGACAACTTGTTAAAGCTGATGGCTTTAACAAGTTGTCCTTGAAATAATATAACAGCTTATGCTAATGCAGATGTAGTGACGCTTACAAATAATGGTTTTATGCATTTGTTTAGTCGAATAACATACGAATTATCAAACCAAGATATATAAGCTGTTTATTATCCAGGACAAGCAACTACAATGTTAGGAATGCTTAAATACCCAAATGACTTTCAATTAGCGCAAGGATTAAATCAATTGTGGTATAAAGATAGTACAACAACAGCAGTAATTGCCGATAACCCAGGGTTTGCAGCAAGACAAGCATACATAATTCAGAAACCAACTACAAGGAACATTTGAATTTTGCGTACCTTTAAGTCACATTTTTGGATTCTGTGATGATTACGACAAAGTTACTTTTGGGCTTAAACATACAATAACTCTTGCAAGAAAAAGTGATGACACAATTTTCAAGCTCGCTGCTGTAGCTGCAGGAAAAGTTAATCTTACTAAAATATCATTGTTTATGCCAAGTGTGCTACCAGCAGATACAGAAAGGTTTAAACTTTATAATCAAATTGAATTAAAAGTGACACTTCTAGTAAGTTTTCGTCGGCGTCAATGTGATACTATAGCTGTTCCATAAGCTATTTCATTTTCTTGGAGATTGAGTGTAAAGACATCTCCTGAAAACCCAAAAGACATCTCCTGAAAACCCAAAAGTTTTCAAGAGCTTAAGAAAAGCAGCTGTGTTTAATGAAAATTTTTATGGAATGAATGAATTGCTCACACACAGCAATATAACTCCTTCTGACTATAAAGATGTATACCCACTCTTTGTTTTTGATATTAGTAAACAATCAGAAAGATTAAAATCAACAACAATAGATGCACAAATTACAGCAACATTTAATACAGATGTTCCAGCAAATACTCAGGCATTTGCTGTTGTAATATCCGATAGAATTATGGAATTTAAATCAGACGGGAATAAAATAAATGTTTTTTATTAAATTTTTGTAAATTAAAATTTTTTGAAAATTAATTTTGAAAATGTTATCTTTAAATCCAAATGCTATTGAAATGGTGAAAGATAATTTAGATAAAGTATATTGGTCAGAGTTATCTAAAAATCCAAATGCTATTGAATTATAAAAAAATAATTTAGATAAAGTAAATTAGTATTATTTGTCTAGAAATCCAAATGCTATTGATTTATTGAAAGATAATTTAGATAAAGTAGATTGGTTTATGTTATCTAAAAATCCAAATGCGATTGAATTGTTATCTTACATATATAAAAATCCAAATGCATTTAGATTGTAAAAATATAATTTAGATAAAGCAGATTAGTTAGAGTTATCTAAAAATCCAAATGCTATTGAATTATAAAAAAATAATTTAGATAAAGTAAATTAGTATTATTTGTCTAGAAATCTAAATGCTATTGATTTATTGAAAGATAATTTAGATAAAGTATATTGGTCAGAGTTATCTAAAAATCCAAATGCTATTGAATTGTTACATTACATATATAAAAATTCTTATGGACGCGGAGTATCTACTTGGTGAGCCTGTTCCAGATATATCATCAACAATTTTAACTCCGTCACCTTTTGTATTCAGAATAACAACTGTTCAAAATGAGCGTCAACTTGCAAAAATTCGAAAAGTTAAATATTAGTTCTTATGCATCCAAAGGATCTATAATAGAATTCGAGGATGGGGATGCATTTAAATTTCATATGTAAAGTTTCATATGAAATATTGACAAGACAAAATATTTTGAAAAATGATATAAAGAAATTTTTTCTATACAAAAAATCTAACATATATAAAAATGGAAAATAAAACGGTAAAAGAATTAAAACAAATCGCTAAAAAGCGAGGAGTTAAGTATTATTATAATATGCGAAAAAGTGATCTCATTACAGAGTTATCGCACACACCGATGCAATCAGTTGAACGGAGAAATATACTTCGAATGGAAACGAAGTATCTATTAGATGATCCTATTCCAGATATACCATCTTCAATTTTGACTCCTACACCTTATATTGCAACTAATACATCAGTATCTAAAAAAGAAACGAATAATTCTTTTGCAAATTGGATCATGTCTTTTGTTCCTGATAAAATTAAAAAAACTGCTAATGAAAGGATTGAAGCATTAAAATCTAAAGTTGTAGAGTTGTATAATAAGTTTTCAAAAAACCCAATAGAATTTAGATTAAAGAAATCATCTGTTAAAAATGGGACAAAACAATCAACAGTTAAAGGGATAGAAGGTTACGATGCTTTATCCTTTATAAATGCTGCTAAAAATAGTGCTATTAAAGTACTAAACGAAAATAGAAAATCAAAGGCTTATATAGTTCTCTATTGTGAAATGGAGCGTACTGATATTAAAACAGGAGAAACTATAATCACATCTGCTCCATTTAGAACGAATAATCAAGTTGTATTAGAATCAACAGATTTATATGAGTTTTATGAAATATCAAAGTAGAAAATTTTAGAATCATTATCATTATATTAACAAGCAGAATCAGGTTGGAGATTTGTTTCTGTTGAAAATATGGATATAAATATTATTGAGTATAATCCTATTAAAGCTAAATCATATATTCCACTTGATAATAAATTTAGCAACTAAAATAGCAATAATCAGTATAAAAAATGAAGATAAACAATGTTTTAAGTGGTGCGTCACAAGAGCATTAAATCCAACAGATAATCATCCTGAAATAGTAGATAAAGATCTTAAAGATCAAGCTGAAAAAATAAACTGGAATAAAATAGAGTTTCCTGTATCGTTAAATCAAATTACACAATTTGAGAAGAACAATCAAGATATCAGTGTCAATGTAAATAATTATGAAAATTCAAAAGTTCATAATTTGCACGTATCAAAGAATAATGATCGCAAACATTTAATAGATTTACTATTAATCTCAAATGGTGAAACGAATCATTACTGTTTAACAAAAAATTTAAGCAGATTACTTTCATCACAAACATCTAATAAACATGGAAAAAATCACTATGGTAGAAATTGTTTATTAGGGTTTAATTCTGAAGAATCATTATCTAATCATAAAACGTATTGTGAAACACATGATTCAGTACGTATCGAACTTCCACCATCAAATTCAACAATGCAATTTACTAATCACAATAAATCAGTAAAGTTCCGTTTGTAGTATATGCAGACTTTGAAAGTTTTATCAAACAAATTGACACTTGTGAACCAAATCCGAATGAATCTTATACTAAACAATATCAGAAACATATTCCAAGTTCATTCTGTTATTATATTAAATGTTTTGTTGAAAGTTTTTATCAAAGCAGTCCAGTCACATTTACTGCAAGTAGTGAAACAGATGATGTTGCACAAAAGTTTGTTGATAGTTTACAAGAAGATATCATAAAAATTTGTGATATGATTAAATTTCCAAAAATAATGATATTTACTCCTGAAAACAAGCATGATTTTAATACAGCAACAGAGTGTCACATTTGTGGAAAAGATCTTGGAAAAGATAAAGTACGTGACCATTGTCATATTACTGGAAAATATAGAGGTGCAGCTCATCAAAATTGTAATTTAAATTCCAAAATTCTTTCCAGTACTGTTTCACAATTTATCTGGTTATGATTCTCACTTATTTATAAAGAAATTATCAGGAGGAAAATTGAGTTGTATACCAAACAATGAAGAAAAGTATATTAGCTTTTCTAGAGAAATTAAAGTCGATGAGTATATTAAAGGGTAAGAAATTTGAAGTTAATCGTGAACTTCGTTTCTTAGATAGTTATAGATTTATGCCTTCTAGTTTAGATGCTTTATCAAAGAATTTAGCAAAAGACCAGTGGAAAAATATCGGAGAATTATATTCAACGAAAAAATTAGATTTGTTACTAAGAAAAGGTGTATACCCATATGATTGGGTTGATTCTATTAATAGATTTAATGAGACACAATTATCGCCAAAAGAATCATTATTTTCAAAATTAAACGATGAAGGTATAAGTGATGATGATTACTCACATGCACAAAATGTATGGAATGAGTTTAATTGCAAAACATTTAGAGATTATCATGACTTGTACAATGTTTCAGATGTGCTTTTACTAGCTGACGTCTTTAAAAATTTTAGAGATGTTTGCATGAATTGTTATAAATTAGATCCTGCTTGGTATTATACATCACCAGGATTAGCTTGGGATGCCGCACTGAAGAAAACAAAAATAAAATTAGAATTGCTAAGTGATTACGATATGATACTAATGATAAAGAAAGGTATAAGAGGTGGAACTAATACGATATCAAATAGGTTAGGAACTTCTCATAATAAGTACATGGTTCATGAGTATGATCAAAGCAAACCATCAACATTCATCCAATATTTAGATGCTAATAATTTACACGGATGGGCAATGAGTAAACCACTTCCAACACATGGAATAATTTTACCAAATGAACCACTAACAAATTTTCAATTGATCAAAGCAGCAAAAAAACTAAAAATAAAATATTTTAGAGGTGTATTTGTAAGAGATGAGTTACCGAAAAATACACAAAGAAAAGAATGTAGAATATTAAATACCGGAGATTCAAGTACGCAAGGATTTCACGGGACTGGCTGATACAAAGACGGAGATAAAAAACTAAGTTTTGACTCTTATGGACTACCACCTCCCGTTAAAATTGTTAATTATTTAAAATGACCTCTTTATTATAATAGTGAATGAGTTCAATTTGGAAATACCTCATTCTGTGGACACTTGTGTTCATATGTTTTAAAAAAACTAGATGAGGGACATGATTTTCAGAATATTATTAATAATCTATGGTAATTTTTTAAAATAGTTAAAAAAATTTTCTTTATATATAAAATGCCTGTTGATAAATTCGGACGCGATACTACTTCAGCTGTAGCTGTAGATGGTTTAACAATATCTCAAGCAACTAACTTGTTCATTAGGAGAGATGGACAAAATAATGCAGCTAATAATATTAATATGAATTCTAATAAATTAATAAATGTAGCAGAACCTACTAGCTCACATGATGCTTCTACAAAAAATTATGTTGATAATAAAACACTTAATTTTAATGAATTAGGAATAACATCAAATTCAAGTTTAACATGCCTTGGATTAAAATCACAGACTATTCCACCAAATACAGGTGCTGATGCAACAACAGTTTTTGTACAATCTTCTGGTCCTGGTATTCTCAGAAAGCTATGGTTAGCATTAGAAGGATCAGATCCTAATCATAATGTTCCAGGTAATGTATTTCTTAGAATATACGCAGATCATGCACTTTGCATAGGAGATTTTTCTCTTTCTACAGATAGTGTTGGAGATAATAATATTTCTTTAGCCTGCGATTTTTTATTTACACCTCTAGGTGGAACATTTTATGCAAACTCTTTACAAGGTTGTAATGCATATACAGCTAATGCAATAGGAGGATACTTTACACTAGATTTACCATTTAATAGTAATCTAGTAGTTGTCTAGTAATTCAGTTATATAATAAAACTAGTCAAAACGTTACATATTGGATACAACTTCATATAACAATGACTACATCAATACCTCAATCATTGTCACCAATTAAGTTATACTGAGAAACATTTAGATTTATGAACACAACTTATGGTAAAGAATATATATTATTAGATGCTCCAAACGTTGCTGGTCAAGGTGTTTATCTTAAATATATTAGAACGCATATTATTGGAGTATCTGGAAATTGGTGGGAATCTTGAGTACGCATGTATGATGCATACAATTCTCCAGTAAATACTAACTCTGTCATACAACCTTGGACACCATATAAAGATACTAATTATACAGTATTTCAAGGATTTGTTTCGAATAGTGTATGCATATACGCCTCATCTGGTTTAGAAGATTTTTATCTTTCTTCGTGGAACGGTGCTAATATTAATTTATTTAACAATCATCTGGACTATTGTATCAATCAATTGTAATAATTGGTCCTACAACTACTATCTTATTTTACAGAAATTTTACTGATTCCATGCCTAGTGTTCCTACTGGAAGAAGATTAGTAGTTACATTAAACTCTGGAGATGCACAAATTGGACAATCTGGAAGTTTTCATGTAATAGGACATGCTTTCTTTTGTAGATTTCACTTGTGAAATTATAGCTTAACTTGAATAATTGATTTAAAATTACAAAAAATAGCTCAGAGTTTGTAACCATAATATATTAGTATATTATAGTTGTTATACTACCACTATCTTTATATTATTCTATTTTGGCTCAGAAATTATAGACAATAGTTGAAATGACTTATGAGAATATAGATATGTTTATAGTTGAAATATGATATAAGTTAATGGTTAGGATATGATTGAAAAATTTTGGCCTAAAACGCCGTTTTTATACCACTAACAAAGTTTGAGTTATCCAAGGTTTAAATTAACCGGAGATTTTTAATGCTAATAAATAAGATAATTTCAAGGAACCTAATGAGACAGTAAAAGATTTTTTTTTTTAACACCTTCACTTCCAACAAGGCTGCAAGCAACCACTATTAGAGTTGGAAGTTACTGAAAAGAAAAAATGGAGTTTATAAAGCAAGGTAACGACTTAAAAGATTGCAAATTATACGAATCAGGAAAAAAAAAGGACAAAGCGAATTCCAAAGAACTGATGTTTGAGGAAAAAAAACTAGACGAATAAGAATTTTTAGAGCACTTAGGAACAATTAGAGCAAAAGGATGAGACTTAATCGAATGACAAGTAACACGAGAATGAGTTTTAGTAGATGGCACAAGAGATGTTATTTTTCTCGAGCAGTACCCATCATAGTATTTATAGAAAAGAGAAAGAGAAGCAATATTATGACAATCTGACAATGGTTAGAGTTTCGCTGCAAGTGCAGGTCCAACGATGTTTACATTGCGTTTTTGCACCATGTCTAAAAGAGAAAGATCAGCCCCAGATTTTACACAAAATCAGATTTGAGATTTATAGAGATAAAGAATAGAACACTGAGTAAGAAAGTGGCGAGCATAATAAAAAGATGCAACCGTAGCAGATGCTAATTTTGCGATGGATTTGATATATAGTTTCCAAGGAAAATCGGAAGTAAAAGTTAATCCTAGAACATAAAGGGTAGTTGACTCATCGAGTACATTACCGTACTTCGAGTTAACCGATATTCGACTTACCGAGAATTAACTGTAACTATTATTTGAATATGATGTTTCAATATTTGTGTAGGATATTTGTACTGTATTATTTTAAACAAAGTTTTGAAAATATTTGGAATCGTTTTATTATTAACATTTTACAAAAATTAAGAGGTGATAAATATTTATTTGGTAAACATTCAGAATATTTCATTGATTAAACTATGGTTTAGAATGCGAGAGATAGTATGCTTTATATATTATTCTAATTATTTGCATTTGTTTATTAAAAAGTTTTATCCTTTTTATTTTATTGGTGCTGCACCAAGCAATGTTAGCCCAATTGTGAAAACAATAAATAACTGAGAAATAAATGTATTTCAAGCATATTTGACTTATATAAAGTTTAGCCTAATAAAGATCATTTTGAGAAATTTTCGTATTGATTAAGTTTATGTGATTTTTCAACGTGATATTTTCGTCAAAGAGAATATCTGGAAACTTCGTTGTGTCTTTTCTTTTAATATTGCGATTCCAAATCCTGATATTTGAGAATTTTAGGGGAACTTTGTCTCTTTGTTAAAGGGAATTTGGCTAAAGGGAATTTTATCTCTCATAAAGGCAATGAAGAAAAATTTATATAACTTTTTTGATAAAAGTTTAAAATAGTTGTAAAAACATTGAATATTTTAAATTTTATCAAAAAATATTAGTATTTTTTGTATAACATTGTTTAATCTTTTGCACGGTAGGTGATCACGAAAATTATAATAGTTAGCACTTACCGTTTATAAAAATATTTTTTCGGACGTATTTTATTTTGTAAAGTTTTCTCTCTAAAAAACCATTTCAGTTCAACTCAGTTACCAATTAAAGGTAATTTAACCCTAGGGAGTATTTATTTGATATGTTTTTTATACTTTATTTATTATGTGAAATGAATTTAACCCTAGGAAGTATTTATTTGATATGTTTTTTATACTTTATTTATTATGTGAAATGAATTCGATTAGAAAGATGCAAGGTTCAAAAAAGAAAAAAAATATTCGAAAAAAGCTTTTGTATTCAGAAGAATAACTGATGCAGCACTTAGAGCTTTAAATAAAGGTGAAAAAATTTTGTGTCAGCAAAAAGTTTAATGTTCCTGAAAGTACCTTACGCGACAAATTATCTGGTAAAAGCCAACCCAAACGACAAAACTGTGGCTTTAAATCATATCTTGGAGAAGAAATAGAGAATGAACTGGTTGCTTGGTTAATGCAGTGCGCTAACATGAGTTTTGTGACTACAAAAAAGTTAATAATTAAGGCGGTACAAAAAGTAGTTATAGGACGAGGTATAAAAACACTTTAGATTTAGTACCAAAAACTGAAAAAGCAATTGGCATTAGAGGAAGAAATGTTTATGAAGAATGCAACAACAGCGGTAAGGAAAACCTTACAACTCTATTTTATGTAAATGCAAATGGTGAATTTGCACCATCATTAACATTGTACAAGTATGCTCGAATGTCAAAAACTATTGCTGCTGCTGCACCACCAGGTTGGAGACTCGGTAAAAGTGACAACGGCTGGATGGCCGTCTAATGCTACACACATCTTACAACCATTAGATGTGTCAGTTTTCGGACCAATGAAAAAAAATGGCAGAACATTTGTCGGCAATTTAAATTGGATAACGATTTTATTGAAATTTGCAAAGAAAATGTACAAATGTTGTTGAATAGTTTTGTAATGGATCCAAATATGAAAAAAAAATATTATTTACGGATTTAGGTCGACAGGAATATTCCCATTTAATGCGAACAATGTTGATTATAAAAAAGTAATTCAACGTGTTAAAGTGAATTCCACAATTGATAATAATGAAACGAATCTTTCAAGTCATAATAACGTGGGAAACTTATTTGAAAACAACGTTGCACCTGAAGTATTGCTACAGTTTGAAAAAGCTAGATATGAAGAATGGGGAGGTAAAACTGACTTCAGGGAATTATTTAATTTTTGGAAAAAACTTAAATTTAACGATAGCTCCAAACAAACCATAAATTTAATAGAAGCCAACAATAATTTATTGAACAATAAAATCGATAAAAAATCATATTTAGATATTAGCAGTACGCATAATGAAGTCGTATCTAGTAATGTTAGCGAGTTTGGAAAAAGCGTAATAATTTATGAATCCGGTGAAAGTAAATCAGCAACAGATCCACCAGATTCAAATAAACAAATAATAAAAGATGTAAACCCATTACACGACTTTCTTTTATGGCCAAACAACCAATCACGAAAAAAAGGCTGAAACGAGTTTAACGATTACCGAGCGTTGCAACTTCATCCAAATGATTAGAGATTCAAATAACTAGAGAAAATGCAAAGAAAGAAGAAGATATAAAAAAAAATTGAAGGTAAAAATAAAGCTGCTGAAAAAAAAAAGAATTGAAAGAAAAAGAAAAACAAGAAAAATCTATAAGAAAACAAGCTGTAACAAAAATAAATAAAAATAAAAGACAAAAAAAAAACATTAAAAAAAAAAAAATTTAAAAAGAAAAAAAGTTTAAATTCAGAAAAAAGCTTTGATGGATAATTTTATAACCAATTTCTTCTTTGTTTTGTAATCATATTAAATTTATGTATTTGTTTCTTGATTTAAATATCAGGTAACCAAAAAAGTTCGTGCGGTTTTTCCGTATATAATAAAAACACACAAAACGACAAAAGTAAGTACATTTATTCATCAAAATAGTCACCATTAGCATCTAAAACCTTTTTCCAACGTAAAACAAGCTTATTTATTCCACTTCTAAAAAATTCTCGGTCCTTTGAGTCTATAAAAGCTTTCAACTCCATTTCAACCGCCTCCTGGTCTCGGAACTGCTGTCCTTTTAAATGATTTCCCAGGGAAAGGAAAAAATGGAAATCAGTAGGGGAGAGGTCTGGCGAGTATGGTGGATGAGGCAAACTCTCCCAACTAAGGCTTTGGAGCTTGTCCTGAGTCACGCGAGCGGTGTGTGGTCTCGCGTTGTCGTGGAACTCCTCTCCTGTGCACCAGTGCAGGCTGCTTTACAAGCAACAGGTCGTGAACTCGTTGCAGCTGTGCTGAGTAGACCAGTCCAGTAATGGTTTGGCCTGTTGGGAGCAGCTCGTAATGCACCACACCAGCTGTAGTCCACCAAATGCAGAGCAAAACCTTCCGCTCGTGGAGATTGGGCTTGGGTGTCTTTGGTATGGGGTCATCGGGGGACAACCAATGGTAGCAACGCTTGGTATTGTTGTACACAATCCATTTTTCGTCGCATGTCAATAAACGATCAAGAAAAGGCTCAACATTGTGGCGTGATAAGAGTGATGTGCAGATCGTAAGCCATTGCTTCTTGTTGTCGATCGACAATTTGTGCGGAACCCACCGACTCAGCTTCCACGCTTTCCCAATTGCATGCAGATGCAGGCGGATGGCTTCAACACTCACAGCAAACCTCACTGCAAGTTCTTGGCAAGTTTGGCTGGAGTCAGACTCGACAGCGTCCTTCAGTTCATCCTCATCAACCAACAATGGGCGTCCAGAACGCGGCAGGCCTTTGATGGACTCATCTCCCGAAGAGAATCGCTGAAACCACTTCTGTGCTGTGCGTTCACTTACTGTACCTTCTCCAAATGCTGTGCAGATGTTTTTGGCCGCTTGTGTTGCATTCCTTCCAAGTTTGAACTCGTAAAGTAAGCAAGATCGAGTAATCGTTGGTTGGGTTGCCATCCTTTCTTTACACAAAACCTTTCCTGTAAGCTCGTTACAAGCCTACACTATATATGCAGCAACTGCGCGTGACACACGCGTTCTATTACGCAACAAAGCTACTTGCCTTGTGCGATGTGGGTGTTGTAAAAAATGCTAAAAACAATTCAATTACCAAAAACCGCACGAACTTTTTTGGTTACCTAATATATAAAAGTAAAATTAAAATATACGATTTTTTTTCATACACGGTAGGTGGAGAATCAATTACGGTAGGTGGTGCTTTATCACGGTAGGTGAAGAAACGTACTAGATCTTACAAAAAATTGAAAATAACATTAAAAAAATAACTTTACTCAAATTCGAATTATATAATTTAGTTAATAATTGAGTATAAAATATTAGTTCGAAAACCCTAAATAAAAAGGTAGGTGGTGCCATGACACTGCTACTAAAACTATATACTTGGCTTATGTTTGGGTCTCCACCACCGAACTCTTATATTGAATTGTTTTAATTGACCCGAGCAATAGATTTTTTTATCAAATAATTTATCCGCAAAACATATTACAAGAAAAAATCTAAAGTATGTACTATTACAAATTGTGCAATGTTAGCGAAATTGTATATAGTTGACATATATTTACTCAAGATAAAGAAACATCAAGTTTGAAGAAACATCAATTTATTCATCATAAAAATATCATAACAAAACTTTCCATTTTTTATTGCTGTTCAAATATAAATATTGGATATTGGACTGTCTGTTTTTTAACTATTAATAATAAGTATTTTGAAAAAAACTTAATTGGATTATCTCGATTTGAATGAATGTAAACACCACAATGCATTGCGCGTTTGCCGATTAAGTAGCGGACGACCTGACTATTTTCATCGTCCTATGACGTCAGGGTTACCGACTGTGTTTTAATTGATTATTGTTGCGGATTTTTTAAAATATAATTGCACAAGATTTTAATATTGCGTAAGATTTTAACAAACTTACTTTGTATAGTTTTCAATATTATTAAGATTTGGGTACTTATTGTAACTAGGTTATTTAGTCTATACTGATTAGTACTGGAAAAATCATGTGAAATAACAAACTAATTTTGTATCATTTTCGTTATTATTAAGATATAGATACATATAGTCACTATGTTATTTAATGCCTACTTTAATAAGTAATACTTAATGTTAATAATTATTACTGATAAAATCATGCAAATTAAAACTAATTTTGTATCACTTTTGGTGTTATTTAGATATGAGTATTTATAGTGACTAGGTTGTTCAATGTTTACTAATTATTACTGGAAAAAGCATGCAAAGGAGTAACAAATCCAAATAAAAGGTTTGTAACAACAAGAATAAAAAATAAATATATTACAAGAATAAAAAAATTAATGTAACTTTTGCATCTAACTTTTAAACTGTCAATAATAGTTTTATGAATGTAAATTACAAAAAGGCTCAATATCTATAAATTTTCTATATTATAGACAAGTATAACCTATAGATACATATGTTAAATAATAGTTTGTTAAAATAAGTTGCAATATTATCTATACGTCATTTTCCAATCAATACGTTACTATTGAATCTGTTTCTTCTTAATATTATTGTTTTATTTAGCAAATTAATATTAGTTATAAAAACCCTGAAGTTAAATGTTTTTTGTTAGATAATTTCATTCCGTGTTTAAACAAATTTTTTGAGCTATTTCATAATATATGTTTTATCCATTAACAAATAACAACTTCTGCCCTGCCCTATTCATTTGGTAACATTTGAAAATTAATTGCTTGTCATATGTGAGTTACTACACTATAATGTATAAGTTCTTTACATAAATGTAATTAAAATTACTTGCTTGTCATATGTGACTCACACATTATAATGTATAAGTTCTTTACATAAAATGACTTTAATATTTTATTTCCAGACAATATTACTTCATAATAAAACACAATGATTTATAATCGATTCTTTTTTTTACAATAATTCAATATTTTAATTTTAACAATTTTGTTTTGATGTTCGGAAAATAAGTTATTAGATTCAGGATAAGAGATTAAAGTTTTAAATTAAAAACTCAAAAACCTTGCTTATGATAGGAGGAAGACTAATAGGATGGTAGTTAGACAAGTCAGATTGCTCTCAACTCTATAATTCCGAAACACAAACCTCTACAATTAAAGCTGCTGCGCAGAGATACATGTTGAGCATGTAACTACAAAGGCAAGATGATCTTATGAGGCAAGTGCTGTACCACTGCACAGCTACTGCATTAGATAACTTAAATTTAAAATTTCAGACTTTCCTGTACAACAGTTTAGAAATTATAGCCTTATAAACACGACACTCTTTTTACTAATGGTTTTTTCTTACTTTCAACAAGTGCCTCATTTTTTCTAGAACTATTTTCTGGATAGTTTCCTTTTTAAAAGGTGATTTCTTTTAACTTGTGTCATATTAGAGAAAAAATATAGCCTTCTCAATATTGGAAAAAATCTGAAAATTGCTAAAATATGCCAAAATGAAGTTAGCTGCAGCATTTTTCTATTAATCCTTTTTCTTTACAGGTAAGTTTTCTGATTAGCTACTACTGTCTGTGATAAATGGGCAAAATATAAGCAGATCCTTGCAGTTTAAAACTCAAATATAACTAAATGAATATTGTCCATTCACCTGAAAAGTCCAATTTTCAGCCATTTTGAGATGCTTGCAAATTTTTCTAACACTTTGTTTTAGCAAAAATGCAAGCATTTTTAAATAACCCAGTTTTTCAATTATCAGTGGTTGAGTGCATTAATGGAAACCAGTGCACTCTAACCTGCTTACTGGTGCAAAAGGTGCAAAGTTGGGTTTATTATCGCGGGTTTTATGTGAAAGTTTATGATACGATATCATAAACTTTCACATAAAACCCGATTTGCTAGACAAAGACCATAAAACTAGAGGCTACATTAAACTAAGAAGACAATATTCGGGAAATATTAAACAACACATTTTTCACCATTAGAGTGGTAAATGACTGGAACAAACTTAAACAAGAAACAATAGATGCAGTTAGTATCAACCAATTCAAAAACAAATTAAAGCGCTCACTTAATAAAGTGATTTAAAACCAATTTAAACTTAAAAACCAATTCAAACTTAAAAACAATTCAAAACTTAAAAACTAATTCAAAAACAAAGTAAAGCGCTCGCTTCATAAGCAAGAGGTTCTGAGTTCAATCCCCACCACGTCCCTGGTAGTACCGCGCTCAACTTGTTTCTTTGTGCAGGGGCTTTGTTCGTCAAGGTTCGTGTTTCGGAGTTATAGAGTTGAGAGAGAGTTATAACCACTATTAAGTAGCCTCCTCATCTGTAGTGGCTTTATCGGCCTTGAGGAGGTGAATAACAAAAAAAGAAAAAGAATTGGATGAACATTTTGAATACTAATTTTTGTTATTTTTGTGTATTACAGCTGTTAAAGTACAAACTCTATGCAGTTTGTACTTTAACAGCTGTAAGTGTACAGCACTATTATATTATATTATAATTCTATTTTATTATAAATAATCAGGGCTCAAAATAGGTGTCTTATCAGCGCCTCCAGGACCTTATTTGAAAACCATCTGAGAGGGGCTGCCAACTTTTGTTAATTTAATTAACCTTTATTAATGCCCTTTTAAGGCAGTAACATATATTTGCTGGAAAATCTGGCATACAGTCTATGTTTCTTACACTCGTGAGTAGTGTCACAAAAAAAATAATTAAAAAAAAACTAAATGTCCTAGTTGGGGATTCAGCTAATGAAATAACTTATAAACAATTGTTAAAAACTGATAGTTACTCCTTAGATAGTTAAAAACTTTGATGAGTTTCAAGAAGAGTTAGCAAACAACTTATATTACAAAACATCATTATGTTAGCAAATTTCTACATCCATTTCTAGGGATAGGTTTACTTTTAAAATTTTATAAAAATTTCATAGCTTTATGAAAAGGTATTCTTTTTCTTTTTATATTAAAGATTTAATTTAAAAAACTTTTATTTTCATAAAAAAGACTACACATTGAAAGAAGATGGCATTTTTCGGCAAAACACATAGAAAAAGTGCATGTGACGGAGTAGGTATTACTGGTAAATAAGTTATTAATAAACTGTCCCTTCAAAGGCCAATAGGAAATCTGCCTTTAAAGATTTTGCCACTAAAGGGCTTATTATTAGTTGCTTAAGAAAATTGTAAAATCATTAGGTATATAGTATTTTATTGTCGTTTTATTGAATTTTTTTTTATCATAATGGACTTTGAACTAAAAATATTTAAAGTGACTCAGATTATCATTTGTTATAAATACTCAATTTATTATTTTTTTTCAAAGAAAATTGTATAGAAAATAGTTCATTAAATTTGTTTTTTAGATTTCTCCATGTTTATGAAACCAAAACAGCTGCTAATATACATGAAATATTAACTAAATGATTAGAGAATATTCCTGCTTGTTTTTTTTGTTTTATCCATTTAACCTTAAAATCATAAATTATAAATTTTATTATAATTTACAAAGTGAGGTTTGGTGTCACTCATATAGTTAAAAACTAGTCAATGGAGTGACACCTTAATAAAATAAACAAATGAAATAAAAAGATATTAAAATAAGGAAATAATAAAGTAAACTACATTAATACAAGTAATAAAAAAAGAAGTAATAGGAACATTAATATTAAAAAAGTTGGAATCAGAACAAAAATAAAAAGGAAAAAAAAAATAGAGAATGAACGGATGAGATAAGATGAATGAGAAAAAGTATAAGAGAAAACAAAACTTTTACTCACACGAGTTCAGAAGGATAGAGTGAGAGAAAAAAATGTTCGCAGAAAAATATAGAAAAGCAAAATGAAGGCAAACTTAATATGTTTGCTACCAAGCTATTTTAAAATATGCTTTATTTCTTTGCCAAGCCATAATTTCTGCAATGATTAATTTTTGCTGAGGCTGTTTTGTGTGGTTTCATTCTCATTGTCATGGCTAGATATCAACATTTCAATAAATGAAATATTTTTAATCTAAAATAATTCTATAGTATTTATTATTCTGAATATAACTGACAAAAAATAAGTCCTACGAGTATACTTGTACTTTGGCAATGGAGAAGAAATTTTTTTCTCCAGTGCCGAGTACAAGTTTACTAGTAACACCTTAATGAGTATAACTCATTGCAGTGACTAGTAATGTAGCTTATTTAATGCATGATTGATATATTATATTTGGGGCATTATTATTATATTATATTATATACTGGCAGTTATCAAGAGTAAAAAAGGTAATTTATATTTTGTTTTGTTTATTCTAAATTGTTGTGTTTTTGTAGACTAGAAGCTAAACCTATTTGTTAACTACATTATACTGCATGTTATTAAAAATGTGAAAAAAAAATTTGAAGTACACAATATAATGTTTTTTAATATATTAAAAAACATTTTAGTGTGCACTTCGAATTTTTTACACAGTATACTAATTAATGTGTTTTATAGATAAGTAATTTCTTTTTTATAAATAGATAATTTATAAATTTATCTATCTCATATTAGCTCAACAAAGATATTCCACAATTGAAACAGCACATATGATTATGGAAGATTGTGAGGGTAGTGAAGATGATGATATTGAAGATTCAGATTCATTTTTTGCTTATACTACTATGTCTTCGAGCTTTACTGCATCAGAATCAGGTTCTGAAGATAATAGCACTGAAGAAAGTGATGACAATCAGTTAACTGGCATTCATCTAGCAGCCACTGCAGAAAATTTTTTAATGCCGCCGAAAGCGAGCCGAGCTAGAACAATGGGTGGTCTTGCTTGTAGACAAAATCAAAACAAAGCTCAACAAGTAGATCTTATAAGTAATATTTTGCATGACGAAACAGCTTCTGAAACAAATCCATCTAGAAGTTCAAACCAATAGAAAGATGAGCCAAATATTGTAAAACAAATTCAATTTACTGCCAATTTGTTTGAAGATAAACATGGAGAGCAAGAAACCATTAGATTTCTTTAGACTATTGGTTACAGAAGAGCTTATAAATACTATGGTAGTTGAAACTAATCGCTACGCAACAAAATAAATAAGCAGCGTCCCCTCAGAAGAAGCTTGGAAACCAATAAATTTAGAAGATATGCAGCAGTTCCTTGGATTTCTTCTTCATATGGGGTGTGTTTCAAAATGCCATCTTTAGAACACTATTGGTCTAAAAACAGTCTCTTATTTTATTCTCTAGATTCTCTTTATTATCTCTTATTTATTATATAGATTTCCCTTATTTTTTAGAATAATGCCACAAAATAAATTCCAACTAATGTTACAGTTTTGGCATTTTAATAACAATGAAGATTCAGGTAGTGGTTGCTTGTGTAAAATTATTGGACTTCTTGATCACTTAAATAATACAATTGATAACATCTACTGTCCTAATAAAAATATATCAATCGATGAATCAATGATGCTTTGGAAGGGACGTCTTGTATTTAGGCAGTTTGTGAAAAATAAAAGACATACGTATGGTATCAAGTTCTATGAGCTTTGTGAATCAGATGGTATTGTACTAAAAGTAAAAATCTACTCTGGCGAGGCAACTCTAGATAAACATTTGTTGGGTCAAACAGGAGCTATTGTTTTAGATGTAATGGAAAAATTTAAGGGGAAAGGTTATCACCTGTACACCAATAACTTTTACAGTTCCTTTTAATTAACACATGATAAATCAAAAAACATACATTTGTAGTACTTTAAAAACTGACCAAAAGTCAAATGTACAAAAAGCTAAACTGAAACAGGGAGATGTTATAAGCAGAAACAGAGAGGGTGTAGTGGTTGCTAAATGGAAAAACAGAAGAGACATGCTAATGATTAGCAACTTGTATTTGTTGCAAATGATTGTTGCAAGTGACGAACTGGAGAGGAGAGAAGAAAATGAAACCCAACATTATTAAAGATTACAATCAATGTATGCTAGGAGTAGATAGGGCGGATCAAATACTATCTTATTATAAAAAAGTAGCACTTCATCTCGTTGATACTTTTTTGTTTAATGCTTACTGTTTAAACAGCAAATATGGAGTAGATAAAACAATTCCCTTTCTTAAGTTTAGAGAATTAGTTGTTACGGATTTATTGAGTGAACGTTTGAATGAAATTGTGCCTCAAATTACCAATAAGCTTCCACTACTTGTCTTCAATACCACCAAATGAAAAGAAAAAATTTCCAACAAAACTATGTCGAGTCTGCTCTAAAATAAAACGTAAAGAAACACGATATGAATGTGCTGCTTGTGAAAATAGACCTCTGTTATGTATTGGCAAATGTTTCAGAATATATCATTCAAAAGAATAGATTTACACTTTATTTTTTATGAAATAAAATTAAAACAATATCATTATTTTACTTTTATCTGTTTTGAGCTATTTCTGTCTTTATCTGTATTTAAATGAGGTTCCCTGGATTTTTAAAATAAAAACTTGAATGTAGTATTTTCTGAAATCAAATGTGAAGCTAAGAAAAAAAAAATTAACAGACAAAGCCAGTCATGCACAAATATAATTTGAAATTAGTTAGTATAACTAAGAGTTTACTCGTAGTTAGCTTACTACGAATATTCTTGTAGTTGGCAAATATCAAAGTCCTGGTAACTACGAGTATACTCGTAGTTGGTAAATAAATGGCGCCAACTTACTATGACTATACTTGTAGTTGGCAGCAATCAGGTTAAATAAAAAAAATATATACATACTCTACTACATACAATATTTAAGCCTATATTACGCATTTCATAGATAAGTTAAACAAAAGTAAATATCAAGATATAGAAAAAGCAACAGCAACTAAATTGACACAGAAAAATGCAAAAAAAACTACATTCAACATTTTTTATATGAATAAGTTCATGACATAAACAATGTACAAAATTGATTAAAATTGTTCGTTTTCTTTTCTTTCCATAAAATATATTTTTTAGTAATGGAAAAAAAAAAAAAGGAAAAAGAAATAAAATAAAGCATAGTAAAAAACTCTTTAAAGGAAACAAAACTCTTAAAACACCAGAAAAACTTTTACTCTTTAAAGGAAACCAAAATCAATTAACAAAAAATGCAGCTGAAGAAAATTTGCATGAATTAAAATAATGGTAAAAAAAAATTTTAGTTCTTTTTAATTATTTTCTATTTTCGAAGACTTTTTTCCCTTAACTTTGTTTTTATTTGTTTTTTTTTTTGTTTTTTCTTGTTTTTTATTTTTGATTATTTAAATCCTTTATTCTTGTTTACATACTTATCTTTTAAACTTTTATTACCAAAATGTTTTTTGATTTATTTTTTCTTCATAAAATTTTTTTTTTACTTTTCACCGTTGAACAAACACTTCCTCCAATTGTGATGTCATTGCAAAGAAGAATTATTAAAAAAACTCACTCATATCATTATTTCTCAACTCAATCATGCTGTTTAAAAGTAAATCTAACATCAATGAACAGTAAATTTGACATTTTTGACATGCTGCATGATACTTGCTTACACAAGTCACTTTATATTGACTTCAATATTTATTCAATTCTTTAAATTGCTTATTGTGTATTAGTGCATTATTTTGGTGAATTTTTTCCTGGAATAATAACATATTTGTAAATGCAATTCTGTTTGCCAGCTGTTCACAAAATGCTGCTGATTATTTCAAGTATTCAATAACACTAGATATTTATTGGTATCCAGTGAGTGACAATAATACCATGATGCATGAGTCTGAGCTCAAAAAAACAATAGGGTTCCACTTCTATCTTATTAAAAAAAGTATTAAATAAATGAATATATATTAATCGTTTTTAATTATCAATTAAAAGGTAAAAACCGAACCCAATAATAAAAGATAATTGTACCATGTTTTGACTTATTTTTTAAGAATCTCCATTTATTTTATTATAGAACTCTTTAATATGTAAGTTATGTTTAAAGTATAATATTTAAGCAATAATAAAGACTTGTGGATGAATATAGAAATGCTACAGTTAACTTTATTTTGGCATATATTTCAGTTTTTTTCCAAAGTTTAGGAGGTTATAATTTTCTCTTTAATATGATACAAGTTAATATAAACCACTTTTTTCAAGGGAGAACTATCCAGAAAATAGTTCTAGAAAAAATGAAACACTTGTTGAAATTGATAAAAAAGTTATAAGGCTCTAAAATAGTCTATTTTGTCCATTTTGAAGGGGGGGGGGTACAGTGTCATCTTTATAAGGCTATAATTTCTAAACTGATGTTCGTAAAAGTCTGAAATTTTAAATTTAACCTATCTACATAATGCATATGTAAAAATCAGAAATGGTGTCCCACAAAGTTTTCTTTAAATTGGTTGATAAACTGACCCTTTACAATCATTTAACACTATTTTTCACAACTCTCAGTTTCGATTTTTAATCTTGATGCATGAAAATATGTAAGTTAAGAGCTGCTTAAGCTGCTTTTAACCATTTTTAGATTTAATTTGTTGTACTTGTTCTTTCTATGGATCTATGTGATCTGAAAAAAGTTAAAAATAAAATAAATGTCAGACAATAAAGTAGTAGAATAAACAGTGCGTAAAATTAGGGTTAGAGTTAGACACCGCAGTCTTGATTAACAAGTTTCTTGTTTCAAAGTTTTTGTTCTTTGCCTCATTTGTGAATCTAAGCATATATACACATTTAGATTCCAGAATAAATATTTTTATGTGATATAATCACCCAGTCAGTATAGAGTTTTGTTAAGAAGTTTTATGCTTTTTATTTTCAAATATTTTAAAAGAACTTCAAAACTCCTTTCACTTTTTTATAATAAATACATTTCTGAATAGTTTTTACCACATAGTTAGGCCTAAAATTATCAATTATAATTGTTATTATTATTATCAGATATAGTATATATATAATAGTAGTAATATATACAATAGCAATATTAGTCTAATCAGGTGTGTCTTTTGATAAAGCTTTTAATAGCTTTTATTAAAACTGCAGACCTTTAATATTGGTTTCTTTTGAATAATTTTCAGCATAGCCCTTCTTTATTTTTTAAGTTGTATAGTGTATAATTTGTTTTTTACACTATGTTAATCAAATTATTAATTTATTTAAAATCAAAAAGTCAATGGAAGTGAATATAGTTGTTTGGTTAATTCAAAAATGCATTATAAGGCGATAAATAATTAACTTTACTTTTAATATATACATATATTAGTTTTTAAAATTATTCTGCATGTTGAAAATTTTACAGAATGTTTTACATATAATAGATATATAAAAATAATTTTTTATACAAAAATTCTGATAAATAAAAGTATTGTGAAACTATTATATAGTTAATATTTATTATATAACAAATTTAATGTTAATATTAAATTGTATTGTTAATGGTAACATAGTATAGTTAATGGTAATATTTTGGTGAATGGGGTATGGTATGATGATAAAGTTGTCATGGTACTAAAAATAAATTCAAGTACTGAATGTAGTTTAAAATCCATTATTATTAACACTAACTTTTTTCAGATGCTGTATCATGCATTAATGCTTGATTCGCTTATTATTACAAAAGCGAATATGCATGCTTAAAATTTTATCGCAAATAAAGAAAATGGTTTTTAAAATATATTATGTAAAAAAGATATTTTTATACCTTGTTACACTTTTAAAATGTAAACAATAGATGTGTAGAAATTGAATTATTTATCTTAACAGTTTCAAAGCTGGTGAGTTTTAACTCAAATAAAACTAATTTATTTTTAGTAAATGATTAACAACTTCTGATATTCATTTATTTGCATATAAAAATTAACTTTTGAAAAATGTCAAAATAATCAAAATACAATCCTATGCATGTTGGCGTGCATGTCTAAAGTGTGAGTAGTACATTTTTTTTCTGTATCAGGTAATGATGGTACCTCCCCAAATCTATTCTGATAATGTTATTCTCAGTTTCCATTATGGTTATGCAGGGTGTTCAGCCAACTGAAAATCAGGAAAAGTCAGGGAAATTTTTATAGTCAGGGAAATCAGGGAAAAGTCAGGAATTATCAATTTTTTTCTTAAAAGTCATGGGGAAAAATATATTTTTCAAAATATTTTTTTGATTTTTTTATAAACTCTCTCATAACCATCAATCAAATAAAAAGATTTAAATTATATTTTATAAACTCTCTCATAACCATCAATTAAATAAAAACCTCATAACCATCAATCAAATAAAAACCTCATAACCATCAATCAAATAAAAAGATTTAAATTATATTTTATAAACTCTCTCATAACCATCAATCAAATAAAAAGATTTAAATTATATTTTATAAACTCTCTCATAACCATCAATCAAATAAAAACCTCATAACCATCAATCAAATAAAAACCTCATTAGCATCAATCAAATAAAAAGATTTAAATTATATTTTATAAACTCTCTCATAACCATCAATCAAATAAAAACCTCATAACCATCAATCAAATAAAAACCTCATAACCATCAATCAAATAAAAAGATTTAAATTATATTTTATAAACTCTCTCATAACCATCAATCAAATAAAAAGATTTAAATTATATTTTATAAACTCTCTCATAACCATCAATCAAATAAAAACCTCATAACCATCAATCAAATAAAAACCTCATTAGCATCAATCAAATAAAAAGATTTAAATTATATTTTATAAACTCTCTCATAACCATCAATCAAATAAAAACCTCATAACCATCAATCAAATAAAAACCTCATAACCATCAATCAAATAAAAAGATTTAAATTATATTTTATAAACTCTCTCATAACCATCAATCAAATAAAAACCTCATAACCATCAATCAAATAAAAACCTCATAACCATCAATCAAATAAAAAGATTTAAATTGATTTTGCCATACATTTTTAAAATCGTATTAAAAAATATAAAATATGATTGCTATCATATCTATATGTTCTGAACTATGTAATATGTTCTGAAATACTTTAAGCACTATATGTTACATACTATTGTAGCATTAAATGGATTAATGCTACAATAGCTAATAAGGTCAATAATCAATATCAAGATTTAAAATCCTGAGTAGAATTTACAAGTTACAAAGTTAATAAGGATAAGTTGGATGTTTTCTTAACCCCTTTTATAAGCTAGAATCTTGATGATTTATTTGAAGTTTCCGAAATTGTCTTTACTTTGTCACATGGTAATACATAGGTTGAAAGTGGGTTTTTTATCAATTCAGATGTTCTTGTTAAAATTTGCACAAGAGCTCTCTGGTTGCCTAAAGACAAGTATATGATGGAATTCCCCACGCTGGTGGAGTTTGCAATGTGGAAATAACAAAATCAATGATTAAAAGTGTAAACATGTTCCATTCACACTACAAAAATTCATTAAAATGAAAAAGAGAAGAAAAATTGCAAGAAAAACAAGACTTTATTGATAGAAAATTAGATCTGCAGAAAGTTAAGGAATTAAATGTTCAAAAAACAAAGCTAAATCAACATCATCAGGAAGATATACTTTTTTGAAAAGCAAAAAAAATGTATTAAATCATTTAAAATGTTAATTTTTTAACTCATCATAACTGAGATATATATTTGTAAAATTAGCTTATATCTTTACTCTTTTGTCCTTTTTCAAGAAAATTTATTCAATTGCTATTAAAATTTCCAAAGAACATTAGGCAAATGGGACCAAATGTTTAAAATTTGAATATTGGCATATGTATATTTATTTTATACTGTTGTTATACTGCTTTTTGTTTTATAAACTTTGAAAAATTTGCTGCTCCTGTGTTTTAATTTATTTTGATTAAAATACTAGTAAAAAACTTACTTCACTTCATAGTATTAATACAGAAACTTACTTCACTTCATAGTATTAATACAGAAAAGTCTTAATCTTAAGTTACGATCATGTAACTTATAGTATAACAATATAGAAAAAATAAAAAAATATGTATACAATATATAATATATATCTTAAATTATTTTTTTCATTATAATATCTTTGGTATTAAACTGGAAAACATTTACAAGCAAGAGTTAAAAGTATTTAAAAGTTCATACTAAAAAATATGGGAATATTATTGTACAAAGAAGCTGCCACCATATAATGGTACCTCTCACAAACCTCTGAGTGAGAATAAATAATAATATAAAAACAGCTTAATGTTAAACAATTTAAAAACAGCTTCCTTTAAAAACTTTTTTTTTTTTTGTAAACAACCAGTTGCCTTTTTTTAAAAAAAAAAATCTAATTAAGTCTATAAATGCTCTTAAATTTAAATTAGGGCTCTGTGCAGGTTATTCTAAAACCTTTATGTCGTTTTCAACAATAACATATTCAAAATAAATTTTATTTTGAATAATTATCTTGATAAATAGCAAAATTGTTTAAAGTAGTTCTTTAGCAGAATATTTTACTTTTTTTTTTCTTTTAAACATCTTCGCTTCCAACAAGGCTGCAAGCAACTACTAATTAAAGTTGGAAGTTACTGGAAAAGAAAATATGAAGATTGTAGAGCGAGATAACAATTGACAGACGACTTTAAGGGTTGCAAATTATATGAATCAGGAAAGCCAGTTTTTAAGAAATTATATGAAGCAGGAAATTATATAAGAAATTATATGAAGCAGGAAAGCAATGAAGCGAATTCCAAAGAACCAATGTTTGAGGAAAAAAGCTAGACGAATAAGCATTTTTGGAGCACTTAGGAACAGTCACAGAAAAAAGATGAGACTTAATTAAAAGACGAGTAATATTAGAATGAATTTTAGTAGATGGCGCAAGAGGTGCTAGCTCTTTAGAGCAATGCCTATTATAGTATTTGTAGAAAAGAGAAAGAGAAGCAACATTAAGGCGGTGTGATAATGGTTGAAGGTTGGCTGCAAGAGCAGGTCCAACCTGCTCTTGCAGCTGTTTACAATACGTATTTGCACCTTGTCTAAAAGAGAAATGGCACCATTAGAAGATCCGCCCCAGATATAACAACTGTATTCCATACAAGGCCAGATTTTAGATTTATAGAGATAGAGAATAGAATCCTAAAGTGTTGAGCTCGATAAAGAGATGCAACCTTAGCAGATGCTAATTTTGCAACTGATTTGATATATGGTTTTCAAGAAAGATCGGAAGTAAGAGTTAATCCTAGAAGATGAAGAGTAGATGACTCATCGAGTACATCACCGTTCATAAATATAGGAAGATCTAACTTATTGCGATAACGATTGGCTGAAAAAAAGTGAGTTTTATCTGTATTGAAGTTCACCAGCCACTGTGAGCCCCATGCTGTAGCAGAAGTGAGATCCTTTTCAAGCTCAAATGCCCCCTCCAAGCAATCAGAGAATGTTGGTTTCTTATCATGACAAGAATAAATGGTAGTATCATCAGCAAACAACGTCACCTTAGATGTGAGAGTATCTGGAAGATTGTTAATGTAAATTTAAAAGAGTATATGGCCAAGGATTGAACCTTGAGGAACCCCTGAAGTTACAGAAAAAGAGTGCTGTCCATCAAGGACAACTTTTATACTACGATTGGAAAGGAAGGATTCAATAATCTTAAAGATGTTGCCAGATACACCATAAGAAGAAAGTTTATGGAGAAGACCAGCATGCCAAACTTTATTAAAAGCTTTTGAAATGTCAAGAGCGATAGCCTTAAACTCTCCACCTTTATCTAATGCACGATAAAACCTATTGGTTATTACTGTTAGCAAATCAGCTGTAGAACAAGAAGATAAAAATCCATATTGATGGTCAGAAAGTAATTTATTAGATTGAAGATGAGAAATTTAACGAATCAGATTGCTGTCCAGAATTTTTGAAGATAGGGATAACAGATGCTGTTTTCCAGCAGGCTGGAAAAACAAGACTCTGATAAGTACTTGTTGAATGTTGTCCGGGCCACAAGTTGTAGAAGAGTCTAGACAGGAAATCACTTTAGATACAGAAGCTGGAGTGATACAAATGTCAAGCAATGGATCAACCTACTTGTTGGCAATATCAGGTAGAACGCAACTAGTGGAATCAAGAGATGATATTGATGAAAAGTTTTTTGCAAACAATTCAGCTTTGCCTTTAGGTGAGGTGACAATGTCTGAATCATACAAGAGAGGTGGAATTAAAGATTCGCCCTTATTACTAATACTATTGAAGATTCTCCAGAAGTAGCGAGAGCCTAAATTTTGAGATGAGATACGAGATTTCATGACCTGAGAATAGCGGGCTTTGGCGTTAGACAAAATGTTTTTACAATGGTTTCTAGCAGTAATAAACTGACGTCTGTTTTCTGGAGAGTTTTGCTGATAGATATGGAAGTAACGGTTTCCATTGGCAATCGCAGCAGTACAATGTGAGGAAAACCATGGAGGAGAGTGAGGCTTGACCTGGAATCGTCAAGAGGGAACAAAAGATTCCACGCCAGCCTGAATCCACGAAGTTATGTAAGAAGCAATTTGTCAACAGGAAGATGAAAGATTTCTACCCAAGGGCCATCACAAAGAAAATCACAGGAAGAGTCCCAGTCAGCTTTAAGGTAGTTGTAAGAGGTACGATAATAGGGGGATTCAGGTGATGAAAAAGAATGAGATATTAGTTTTAGAGAGATCAAACTGTGATCAGAAGCACCTAAGGGTGAATGTGGAGAGACTGAGCACTGACTAGGATCAGAAACAAGACATAAGTCTAGTAGAGAAGGTAAATGATTCAAGTTTTCTGGAAAGCGAGTTGGAAAGTTGACTATTTGAGTTGGGAATTGAGAAAAGCAAAAGTTGTGGGCTTTAATGCCTGCAGAATCACTGACATTAGAGCCAAGCCATTCAGAGTGGTGAGCATTAAAGTCACCAACAACAACTATATTTGCTGATGGATAAAGAGAGAGAGCCTGGTCAATGTGATCAGAAATAACATCAAAAAGAATGCAGTCTTGAGATGAAGGAGAGAGATATAGAACAAAGAGAAAAGCGATAGAATGAAGTGGTGCTAAACAAAAGCACATTAAAGAATAGTCTGTTGATTCAAACCTAGTTTCCCGACAAATGGGTGAATTCTTACAAATGTAAATGCCCAAGCCAAGCATGTGACTATTGGAGTCTTTACAAATTAAAGGAAGATAACCATCAACACTAAGATCGCAAGATGAGACAGCTGAACTCAATTTAGTCTCACAAAGAGCAAGTAGGTCTGGTGAACTTAACAAGAGATAAGACTCAACAGAAGAAAAGTTACTTTGAAAACCACGAATATTAGTGAATGATAGATTTAGAGAACTTGATGATGATGATGGTTTTTTGTGTTATATAGTTTTTGGTACTTTATTCATTTTTAAATTTGTTGAAGAATTTGACTCAGCATAAATAGTACTCAGAACACTGTTTAATAGCCCAAGCAAATGCCTCATTACTATTAATAAACCCTAAGCCGTAACAAAGGGCTCCAAATGCCCACCAAAATGTAACAATGGCCTCCGCAATTTGCACCAAAAGTGCACAAAGACACCATTTATGCGCAACATGGCACTGTTACTACTTTAAAAACCATAAAACTGAGTTTTAGAGCTGTACCCTCATTAGGAGATAATAGAATGAGTTGCCTAGTCATAAAAACAGAGACATAATTAAAACCCATGCATTGAGTCAAGAAGATCCAGCATTTAACATCCTAAGCTGGAAACAATGTATTAAAAATACATCTGCGCCAGCCTAATAGGTGAAGAAGGGTTGCGAGGCTGGTCTACAGATAGAATCTGTTTACTCCTTAAGTCTTTGCCTAGGAGTCCTTCTGCAAGATAGTAGCCGGATGCATTTAATGTCTGCCCAAGATGAGTATTTTTATTGAGGCACCATCTCTAGCCTTTACTCAACTAAGAGGCACAAGGCAGGTGTTTTAAGTTGGAGTTGGCATCTCCTAGCCTTTGCCCAAAAAGGCGTATCCTACAAGGCAGCAGGACATGAAGCAGATTGTACTGGGTTACATTTTACTAGTAGTAGGATAACCTGACCTGACATTGGTCCAATTTATAACAAAATCTGTTATTTGTCAATAAATGATTAAAATTAATTTTTATTAATCATTATTTGTTGACCACTCCTAGTGGTAGAAGTGTAATTGACTCAATAAACAGCAGTTTGTCAATCCAACTATAAATCCCAATTTATATTGTTATATAAAATAAAGGCTAATTTTTTGTGTTAAAATTATACCATTGTTCTTTTTATTTACATTTTGTTGTTGTAATAACAATTTAGCATGTTATAAAACAACTAAAGTTATTTTAACTTTTCTGGTACCTGTGTAAATGTAAACAAATAATACATTTACTGTACCATAGTATAGTATAATGACTGCTATTTACAATATTTTCTGGAAAAAGTTGTTCTGATGTTTAGAAGCATTTTATTGGAAAGTAAAGTGAAATCATTATACAATTGGAAACATTGTTCATTCAAAATTAAATTCCATTCATTGATTTTAAGTTTCTTATATCATTTTGAGCACAGTAATAAAATTTCTCTGACCAAAATTGTTTCAGAAAAGACAAAAAATATACAAGTGAATGTACTTTTGGCCAATAGTAAAGATATTAAAAGTGGTTGGTAAGCTCAAGGACTTAAAATCCCAATTATTGACATGCTATAAAGGCAACTTTTATGAACTATGCAAGCTCAATAAAATTAAAAATTGCTCAAACACTTCAGCAAAAACAAATAACTGCAAGATATTGACTTCAAGAAGTCTTGACTTGTATTAAACAAGAAACAGCAGTGCTTTTAAGTACTGCTGTTTCTTGTTTAATACAAGTCAAGACTTCTCAAGAAGTTTTGACTTGTATTAAACAAGAAACAGCAGTACTTAAAAGCACTGGAAAAAAGGTAAACTCTTTAGAAAAGATTTACTATGCCTTGCTAAGCCTTATGCATTATTTATAGAAGCAGAATGAAGTTTTAGTGCTGCTGGTTACTATGTTAAGGACTAGTTAAATGATGACACTGTTAATAACTTATGTTTTTTAAGATCATATCTGTTGGAAAAAGAAATAAAATCACAAGAAGAACCACCCCTATCCATGACCATGTTAATCTACCATCCCTATCAACCACCATGTTAATCTAACACCCCTATCCACTGCCACTACCACCCCTATCCACTTTGTTCTTTTTTTTTTTTGTCAAACCCTTTTTGTATTATCAAATTAAAAGTTTTTTTTTTTTTTATTATTCTCCTTCCCAAGGCTAAAAGACCACTACAGTTGAGGAGGTTACTTATGTGGTTACAACCCTCTCTCAACTCTATAACTCCGAAATACAAACCTTGGCAAACAAGGCCGCTGCACGCAAAAACAAGTTGAGTGCTGTACCCCAAGACATGGTGGGGATCAAACTTGGAACTTCTTGCTCATGAGGCGAGCGCTCTACTACTACACCACTACCACTTTATTATTAAATTAAACCTTGATTCATCAGACCAAATAACCTTTTTCCAAAATGATATTGGCATTAAATAATACTTTTATAGAAAATTCATTCATTTCATATTTTTTCTTTAAAATAGTTTCTTGCAAGCTATATAACTGTTAAAGCTTGTTTTATAAAATCAATTTCTAACTGAGGTTATTAATAATGTTAGTTTCTTTGTTAAGTTTTTCAGGTTATTTGATAAATTTTTGCTCTTTCAAATCAATATTTTTTTACCATTCCTAAAATTTCTTTAAAATTAAATCATTTCATAAAATCGTTTTCAGTTTTTTGTTCTTGTCCAGAATAAATTTCTTATTGTTTGTATTTCTTCACAATGGCTTTTAGTGTTGTGAATGGAATATTAGTATATTTTTCTGTATGTATTTTTTTGTTTTACCAAGTCCATAACAAGTTTTGATTGAGTAGTTTTTTAATACTTACCTTTGGGTGCTATACTGTTTAGTGATATTTTATTTTTTTGTATGCATATCTTCAGCACGAGTAAATAAATGAATGATATCAGTGTTGTATATGAAAAAGTATATATTGACCTATCAGAAGGCGAATCGAAGAAACAATGAGCTAACCACAAACACTCTTTCACAAACAAAAAAATGCAAAATTCAAACCCTTTTCAAATACATACAGCAAATAAAAAAAACCTTGAAAAGAAACACCCAACTTAACCGTGGTCAATTACTAAAAAATTCCCCTGCGTACAGTAATGTACAAAAAAAAAAAAGCTTTGCCTCCACAAAAAACTTTTAATAGTTTTATACAAAGGTTCCTGAAAATCGTTAAACAAAAAAACAAATAACATCAAAGTGTTATCACAAAAACTATGCTTGACAAACATAAACCCAAACATTAACAATTAAACTTAACAAAAAAAAAAGTAATAATAATAACAGCAGTAATTGTTTTTGCAATGTCACTTATGTAATTAAATTGTAATTTGAAATCACATTAATAATCAAATTTAAATGTTTTTTGAAAAAAAAAATATTTCCTTATTTTAAAAAACTTATACTTCCTATTTATTTCTTAAAACATTCTTAACACAATATTTTCTTAAGTCTGCTTTCTCACGAGTATTTTGAAATGAGGGAGCAATTATGGGTGAACTTCATGTCAAAAAAAAAAACTATCCACAATTTTTTTTTAAACATTTTGGCTCAAACAAAATCTTCACCTACTACTCATAAACTAGTTTATCATTTCTAATTGATGTTCATATTGATAATAAAAAAACTTTTGTTAAAAAGCAAATTCAAAACTGTAATAATCATCTCTTTGTAACTTTGTTATATAAAGTTTACTAAATAAATTCTCTAAAATAATTTTGCCATCATTAAGTACTTATGTATATTAGCACTTTTGTAAATGGATAAAAAAAATTATTGATTTTAAACTATAAATAAACTTACAAAATAGTTGAATGTAAAACAGCTTAAAAAAGTAACTTAAATTAAATTTTATAAAAAGAATTTTCTTTTCTTCAAAATAGTTTAGAAATTTTAAAAGTAAAAATTAAGTTGTAAAATGGAACATTTTAAATTTTTGAAAAATTTAAGTTTATTAATATTTAATAATAATTTTAATTTAAATATAGTAAAATAAATTTAGATTGAAAATCTTTTAAAAAGGGAATGCATAAAAAAATTAATTTAACTATCTGTTTTTTTATGTAAATGACTTAATGCTTAGGTAAATTTGCCATTTCGCATGCAAAATACAAACAGAGCTTCTTAACAAACCTTGTATATATTTAATATATATTTAATACCAAGAAAACAGTGTGCATGTTTTTTAATACAAAACAGAAATGTAAATAAATTTTCCTCTGAATTTCCTCCTTTATTTTTATGTATGTATGTATTATGTATGTATGTATGTATGTATGTATAATAGTATATATTTATGTATGTATATATATAATATTATATATGTATGTATATATAAACCTCAAAAACTTTGTTAAAAAAAACTAATCAAATAAATTAATAACATAAAGTTCTAGGTTTAAAAAATGAAGAAACTTACGATATCTGCTCAAGATTTACAAAATTTAAATAGTGGATCTGGACTTGTGATGGCAGATGACTTTTGTGTCCTTGGTGATCAAGAAAATAAAAATGCAACAAGAAGAGTTGAGCATGGTAAATATGTTTTAAAATTTGTTGAAGGTTAGAAGTAGTGTTGTTACGACTATGAAATAGTTTGACTGTCAACTAAATCAACTAAAATGTTTTCTAAAGTCGATTAAAATCAACTAATACGTTTTTAAAATTGAACAAGTCAATTAAAAGTCAATTCAGTCGAAGTATGGAAAGAATTTATTTTGAAATTTTATTTTTTAATATAATATTATTTTAATAATAATGGAGCAAAACAATATAAGAGAAGGGCTGCTTCGACAAGGGGACAATTTGTTTCCAGACCCCAATGATTTAGAGACTGTCTTAAATACTTGCTATCACTGTGTCACAAAATGACTTTTAATTCGAATCTCTTTTCCTGAGAAAAACCTTTGGTGGTATGATAGTACAAGTATGTAGGAGTACATTAGAGTTGGTTTTGAAATCTTTCATCATCTTCCGTGAAAGAAAAATTGAATTAAAATTTTCTTTTTTTAGCCTATTGACAATACTATTAATCAAATGAAATAAAAAAATTTTTTGCATGAAAATTGTATGTTTTTGTCACATAAGTTACTTATAGAGATAAGCAACTTGTTTAAGTAAGAGTACCTAGGCTTTTTATTGATTTTAAATTTCCGGTAAAAAACTATTTTAAATGCCGAATCAACCAAAAGCTAATGATGACAACAGAAAAACTGTCTGTTTTCTCTGTTTGAAAAAAGCTAACAGGCAGCTGACTGCCTTAATGATTAAACACTGTCAAGAAGTTTTTGGTCAAGCTATCAACTTTGAAGATCAAAGAGTCTCAATTGGTCTCTGCAACTAGAGAATGATCATGTGATTGTATGATTTGTTGTGGTAAAAGGCAAGTTTGGAAGTCCTCAGCTAATTGGAACAACAAACACAATCAGTCAACGGAAAAGACAGCCAGTTGTTGAGAAACGTTGTTCAGCATTCTTTTTACTGATTGGAAGAGGGATTCCATATAGTTGTACAAAAGAAAAACTTTTTCTGCTGCTTTTATGTCTTTTGCTGCAACTTCAAACAAGTTCTGCTTCGACAGAACTTGCTTGAAGTTGCAACAAAAGACATAGAAGCAGCAGAAAAAGTAGCTGCTTCTGCTATAACTAACAAGGTTCCTTCGCCCCATAACACTGTTCATCTTAGTCAAGAAATAGAAAGGCATCTTCCAGTTACTCCAGGTGAAAATTATTTTCTTTTAATTATATATGCTTGATATGCTTTTGTTTTAGTGACTCTTTTATTACAACAAGAAAACTTTATAATATGAGAAACTGTGTTATATTGATGTAAACTTTTTTTCCAGGGCCATAAAGACAAAGAGAACTTTTTCCAGCAGCTACATCCACCTTGACTGCTCAATAACTTCTACAAGTTCAACACCAGACTGGGCTTTTAAGCACATAACAAAGTAGCTCCCCAGCGAGTAGTTGAAAAAAACTTCAAGGAAAAGTTCGAGTCTCTTGGAAAGCATCTGACTTTTGTCACTCTAGAAATTTCAGACTCATCCAAGTGTCTATTTGTGTACTACAAAGATGTTGAAGCTCTAGGAAACACTTTAGTTCACATTTTGCTTTGACGATTTGACCGCAACTATTTCAAAAAACATTTTAAAATCGCGCTGAATGTAAATTATTCTGAATTACACTTTAGGCGAAATAAATTACATCAAAATTTCTTAACAAATGTTTTTATATTAGCAAAATGCTTTTGAATAAAGTAACAATTTACTGATAATGATTTTTTTTTAAGTATAATTGACAGTTGTATATAATTTTTTTAATTTATATTATATAAATTGTTAAATTATGCATTTTTTATAATAAACGTTATTAAAGTATAAAAAATTATTTTGTTTTTATAAACAATGACTTTCTACGACAAGGAAAGTCTCTTCAACGAATTTTAATATAAGAATAATTGAAGTTAATACATTTAAAAAGATGAACAATGTTTCGTTGAAATAAAAAGACAAGTGTTTTAGAAAGCCGTTACTGTTCAATAAGTTTGATCTTTAATGCTTTTATCTTATTGAAACACTATTTAATGAAGTAACCAAACACTTCTAATGAATTTATATTAGTATTACTAACCTGTTTTTTTTTTTGTTGTTTATTTATATAAATATGTATTTTTTTATGATTAATGTTAATCTTTTAAAAAGTACAGTAAAATTAAAATAAAAAAAAAGTACAAATGTGATACAAAAAATGAAAAAGTTTTTTAACGCGTAATTATTTACTTGTTTGCATTTACATAAAAACTGATATTTTTGAATTAGTAAAAAATACGCTATAATTTAAATCAAATTTGAGTATATTTTAAACAATCATTAAAAGTAAATTGTTCTTTGTTTATTAATGTTTATTAATGTTCTAAACATTAATAAAGATATATATATATATATATATATATATATATATATATATATATATATATATATATATATATATATATATATATATATATATATTGTGTTTTTGCTTTAGTTAAGTATTTTTTTATTTTCTCTTTCGTTAAGATTTCATTTTTTTTTTAAAGTTTTTTTTCAGATAAGTTTAAGTAAGTTTTTTTAGCACATTTTTAAATTTTGAAAACATGTCAAGTGTTGCGTCAAATCATCAAAACAAAGTATTTTTTGCTTGGTCATATAATTGTGTGCGATCACACGTGTTCCTGTGAAACACTGAGTTGAGCCTTTAGAGATTGTCTTTTGTGTTGTCATGTGACATGAAAGTTGCAAACATTATTTGTGGTTTGCAGTCCCACTTAAGTGTTCACCCTTGTACCTGGTGTGACATTGAGTCAAAGAATCTTCATCAGAGTGGTGAGCTCTGGAGATTTGGCTCCATTTAAACTGATTATACAGGCTTCCAAGCAGCAGGTGCCCAAACAAAAAGAGCCAGGGACTTTCAGAATGTTATGCATAAGTCAGTTACCAAGTTACCTAAAAGAACACTTATCTTGACCTTCATTCCACTTATGGAACTTCACTTGCTTCTTGGTGCTGTTAACCACCTCTTCAACCACCTCTGCGTCTGCAATAGAAAAATGCACCAGAGTGGCCAAAAATGATGAATTTTCAACAACAACCTTTTCACGGAGGGCAATTTGCTTGCGGAAAAGCATGCTTATTTTTTAGGAATTCCACTCATTCACACATTAAGAAATGCAGTTATTCATGCCTCTATTGGAAATGTTCCTCAAGACAACTATCGAATCTTCATTAAAGAATTCAAGAATTCCTACCTCAAGCTTCCAAACACGAGTATCACTCGTTTTTTTTTTTTTTTTTGTTATTCACCTCCTCAAGGCCGAGAAAGCCACTACAGATGAGGAGGCTACTTAATAGTGGTTATAACCCTCTCTCAACTCTATAACTCCGAAACACGAACCCTGAGGAACAAGGCCACTGCGCGGAGTAACAAGTTGAGCGCGGTACTACCAGGGACGTGGTGGGGATCGAACTCGGAACCTCTCGCTTATGAAGCGAGCGCTTTACCACTACACCACTACCGCATTTGTCAGTCCTTTTTTTTAAGTTGCTTGATCTGTTAAGCTAGAATCTGATTTTTTTTTAATTTTCTGAAGAAATTTAACACTTTTTTGTTTGTTGTTATTTCTAAGTACACTGCTTATTTATAAAATATTTTAAACGAGCTTCAAATGTTTTCAATAGAAAATGTAACTCATTTGTTCAAAGCAATAAAATCAAAAATTCAAATCAATTTTTCTTTCACGGACGATGAAGAAAAATTTCAAAACCAACTCTAATGTACTTTTATATACTTGTACTTGTACTATTGAATACTTCAATCAAATTGTTTTTTTATTACAATTAGCTTTGCTATGGATAACAAAATACAAATTTTTAACTGGTTAAAAAAATATTATTTTGAAAACATAAAGTTTACTTTTACTTTTGTTGTTGTTGTTATTGGCATTTGTTTATCATTTTATTAAATTTGTAATTTATATTACATAATAATTTATTTATGTTACATAATTTATATTTATATTGCAAGCCTCGGTGGGAAGTGAGAGCTTTAGCTCTCGCTCTCGCCCACACTCCCCTAATGTTGTTTATGGGAGCAATTTATGGCTCTCGCAAAAGTATAGTTTTTCATAAATATAAACCACTTTCTTTTTATCTCTACTTTAAGATATTGATTAGAATAGTTAAAAATTTTTGTGCAAACTACATCAAATAAACAAAAAACAGTTCCAGTTTCAGATTGATTTTTTTTTTTTATTACATAATGTAATTGTTTATTTTTGGTAAAGTTCTATTAAATAGATGGATAGCTAGTGTGAAAACCTAAAGAAAACTCTTGTCTAAGGAAATTTTTCACGTAGCGATAAATGACTCTTGTTATGTATAAATTTTGTTAACATTACAAATGCTTGAAGCAAGAGTAAAATTAAATTTTATATTTGATAAGTAATTTATTTAATAAATAAACAGATAACTTGCCTAAAAACCAAAAGCTCTCGTAAAAAGCTGATTAGATGAGCAGCTCACATGGCTCGCCGTGTTCGTTTTATGAGAGCTTTTCTCCGCTCCAGTACTCATTTACTCCTGCCGAGACCTGATATTGCATAATTATTTAACGTAATTTATAAAATGTAACACATAAAAATATTGCCTTATAATATAAAGTTGGATAATGTAATTTTTTCTAGTTCAGTGATGTCTTTTATGATGTAAAATAGTTTGTGAACAATATAAGTTTATGTTATTAGATCTAGTTAAAGATTTCCTTAATGACCCCGAAATCAAACAACCTGATGAGTTTAAAACAAATACGGTTGTCAAGTTAAAAGTAAATGTTATGGAATCATCAGGGTTATCAATAGAACAGCTACAAGACAAATATGCTGAAATTGCAAAATTAAAAATATTTCATGTTGCTGGTATTCTTTTATTAATGATGTTTTTTATCTTTTTTGGTCTTTTATCATTTTTACTAATAATTTTTTATTAAATAGTTTTCATGTTTCTAGTTTCTTCTAACTATAGGTGATGATCTGGCAGGGCGTCCAGTTATTGCTTTTAGTGCTTGTCGCTTGCCAAACCGCAAGGACATTGATCATCAACAGTTGCTCTGGTTAGATATTTTTTCACTTTTTTCACATTACTCTTAATTAGATTTACATATTATATTTCTAAATAATTGAATATTAAAAATGTTGTATTTTTAAAAAATTCTTATATATATATATATATATATATATATCTTATAGTTATAAATTTTTGAATTGGTTTTCCAAATTTTTAAACAAATAAAATATGTTTTTAGTTTTTTAAAAGAAGTTTTGGATTGCTATGTTGAAAATGATTATACTCTGGTTTATTTTCACTATGGTTTAAAGAGCATAAACAAGCCTTCTTTTAAATGGTTGCTGCAGGTTTACAAAGAGCTTGACAGAAAGTTAGTATCTTAATGTTACAGTGAATTTTTTTTTTTATATTACATAGTAACTGCAGTAGTGTGCTTAAGTAACTGCACGAGAGTATAAATCAATCTAAAGTAACCGGATGAGAGTATGTATCAGTATAGTTTTTGAATGAAAAGACTTATTTCTTTTAAGTTTTCACTGGAATGTCAAAAAATGGTTTCAAAAGTAAAAATAAATAAAGTAAAGTATTTTTTTTAACATTTTTTAAATTTAAATTTTTTTAATTAGTAGAATTCTTTGATACTTTGTCAGGATGTATTTTGAATTGATCGCTATTTTACAGCAATGTAGTACAAGTTTGATAAACTCATCAATGTCAATTTTTTCCGATTCTTGTTTTGAAATTTCAAATAAACCTTGTTTACATGTTGGTTTTCAACCTGAGATTTGTTGATCATGATGTTCCCTTAGATATTAATTTTCGACCCGAACTTTGTTGATCGAGGTGTTCCTCGATCAACAAACTTGATCGAGGAACACCTCGTTTTGTTGTTTGTTTGTTTCAATTCTTTATAGAAAAATTTTCTTACAGGTCTTTTCTGTCTGTTTTGCATGCTACTGTATATATAGTATTTTTTACTATTTATTAATTATAAGTACTTTTTAATATTGATTATTTAGTAATTATAAGTATTTTTTTATATTTATTATTTAGTGATTATTAGTTGTTTTTTTATATTTATTATTTAGTAATTATAATTTTATAATTGTTTAGTAGTATAACAAAATTTGAGAACAAAGAGAGTCTTTCAACAGTTTCCAATTTTTTACTTAATGACATTTTCTTTATTCAAAAGTCATAGAGTTTGTTTGTCTAAAATTTTGATTCTTATGTAGGTTGTTTGATCCTTTTCTAAAAAATTAATAATTTATGAGTGTTGTTAAAATTTTTTTTCCAGTTTGTAGAACTTTCATAACAGCACATTTTTATTGGTCAAATTGGTTACTTATTATTCACTCATTATTTGTTTTTAATTGTGTTTTATTATTTGCTGTCAATTGATTAAAGTAATTTTGATAATAATGACAATACACTTGCTCACAAAAGTGTCAAGCCAATAGCTGCAGTTAAAAGAACTTTACTATGATTTGCTTGACAAACAAAATTACTTACAATTGCTTTTCTGATATATGCTTCAATTTAACAAATTTCACATGGTGTGAAATTACATAAAATATGAACTTCTCATAGTTCAAGATTATGCTTGTTAAATCACAATAAAGCTACTAGACAAGAAGAGTTCCCTCAGTATCCAAAAAAACAAAAACAATAAGATGATGGTTGATGCTGGATTCAATAAATAGAAAAGAACTTGACTGGTTCACATATAATTTATTCAACAGGACACATGATTTATTCAACTAGGCATAAATTTAAAAGGAGACAAATTCTTGAAATAGAAATCATATTAAGTAAAACTGAATGACTAATCTGAGAATATAAATAGGCTATGATTAAGTCTAGAACTTATTTATAGGTTACTCAAGTATCCAAATTGTTAATTATCTTCAATTATCCAACTTGGAAATTAAGGATCCATTTTTAGGTCTTTTATATCTCATTTTCTTTAATGATTTTTCAGAAATTGTCAACTGTCAAGTCATATTATACAGATTGTTGTTTACCTTGTCAATAGAGATGCTGTAGTTGTTTAAGTGTTTCTGATAAGCAAATAGTTTGCAAAAAAGATAAAAATGAATTTTTTTTAAGGGAACAAAAATAAATAATTTTTTAAAATTAATAATTAAAAGTAGAAAATATAAAGTTTTAAAATAAAGTAAGGAAGGCAATAAAAATTATGTTCTCTATTAAAAATAGCAGAAATAATCTTGATGGCAGCCAATATGTCAAAACTAAGTTTTTGATGGCAATTTTTTAAATTCAAGCAAAAAGAAGCCATTCAGCCACTGATATCAAAAGTAACAATTTTGTTTAGACTGCATAGGTTAAAATTGTTGTAATGTTAAATGACCTGATATATATATATATATATATATATATATATATATATATATATATATATATATATATATATATATATATATATATATATATGTATGTATGTATATATATATATATATATATATATATATATATATATATATATATATATATATATATATACGCATACATACATACATGTATATTTAAAAAAACTTGTACTATAATTTTCTTTATAAATAAAACAATTTTTGAAAATTTTTCTGTAAAACCATATTTAATAAAATCAATATATGTTTCAACCTATCATGTTTAATTTATATATATATGTCCTTATCTCATAGTTGAAAGAGACTTTTAATGTAATAAAAGTCTTTTTTAACAACAATGTTGCTACCTCGACATTTAAGTTACATTTTACTGTTGTTGAAAAGTTAAAATAATTAAATTAATGCGGAAGCACATTAAGTTTTATCGTTTTTTAAAAAACCAAATAATGGCTAGAAAGCTTTTTTTAATTAATATTGTTTTTGTTTTTGTTTTTTAAAAACATTTTTTTTAAACATGCGCGGAGTGTTGCTACATCGACTATCTTATAGCCTGCTGCTACAAGGCAGTCTTGCTACATAGACTATCTTATAGCCTGACTCGTAACAGTGCTGCTAGATCAACTCTTTTATAGCCTGACTTGCAATGGAGTACTGCTACATCGACTGAGGGTTGGTTAGGGCAGGCAGTCTATCATTTAAGAAAAAAGTTTTTAAACTTTTTCTGGCCTGGTTTATTAGCGATCTTTTTAAAACTACAGTTTATGGAAGAAACTCTTCGACTACCATGCAAGACTATATATGTATATATATATATATATATATATATATATATATATATATATATATATATATATATATATATATATATATATATATATATATATATAGATATAGATATATAGATATATATAGATATATAGATATATATAGAACTCTTATATGTTGTCAGAAAGTTTTTTCCGTATTTTGTTGACAAAAAGTAAAAGTTAAAATGCAAGACCGGAATTTTTTTATTTATTAATTGATAGACTACCTGCCCCAACCAAACCCTCAGTTGATGTAGCAGCACTTCCTTGGGAGTCAGGCTAAAAGATAGTAGATGTAGCAGTACTCCGTTGCAAATCAAGCTATTTGTCAGTTGATATAGCAGCACTCCGTTGCGAGTCAGGCTATTTGTCAGTCGATGTAGCAGCACTTTGTTGCGAGTCAGGCTATAAGATAGTTGATGTAGCAACACTTCGCACATGATTTACAGTAAAAAAAATAATAAAAAAAACATTTTATTAAAAAAAATGAAAATAAAAACATTGTTTATATATTGTTATATTGTTAAAAACATTCAGAATGTTTTTAAAAACATTCTGGTCAATAAATTTTGCGTTTTTGCGGTTTTTTAAAAAAGCGATTAATTTGTAATTAAATTAATGGTTTTAACTTTCTGACAACACGCAAATGTTGGACAAGAGTCAAAAGTAATTAAAAATGACGTTTGTGTTGGCGTAAGAATCATTTTTTTCCTTCCCTACTTCCCAAATGCAACAATCTATAAAACTATAGATATATATATATATATGTATATATATATATATATATATATATATATATATATATATATATATATATATATATATATATATATATATATATATATGGATATATATAGATAGATAGATAGATATATATATATATATATATATATATATATATATATATATATATATATATATATATATATATATATATATATATATATATATATATATATATATATATATATATATTATGGCATTATTACCTTGAATACAAATAATTTTTTTATTATATTTTGATTTTTGGAGATATTTTGATTTATTTTACACCGTCAGGTTGCCATAGTTGTGATATAATGGGTAAAAAGCGTGATATTAATAACTTTGTTAAAGGTAAAATAAATGCACTATTTTCGGAGGGCTATTCTCAAAGTAGTATAGCAAAACAATTAAAAATATCAAGATGTGCCGTGCAAAATGCTTTACGTGTGTTGAAGACTATTCAAATCGCAAAAATTATGGTAGAAAATGTGTGAGTACATCACAAGAAGACCGTTTTTTAAAGAATGTTGTTAATAGTGAGCCCCACACAACATCTGCAAGGTTATCACAACTTGCTATTGAAAGAGGACTTACTATTAGTTCGAGAACAATTAGAAGAAGATTGTGCTATGACTTTAGTCTAGTTGCAAGAACCTAAAAGTTGCTAAAAAACCTTTATTAACTCCATCTCAATTTCAAGCTAGGATTAAATTTTGTAAGAGTTTAAAAGACAAGACACCGGAATGGTGGGAACGCGTAATGTTTACAGACGAAAGTACGTTTCAACAGATTAGAAGCACGGGTTATAATTATGTTAGAAGACCTGTGGGAGAACGCCAGAATCCAAAGTATACCATAAAAACAGTAAAACATCCTCCTTTAGTCATGGTATGGGGAAATTACTAAAACCAGCATTTTCCAGCAAGATTCAGCACCTTGTCATGCAGCTAAAACAGTTAAGAAGTGGTTTACTGATGATAAAATTGAATTAAGTTCACCCGATCTTAATGTTATCGAGAACTGCTGGAATATAATGAAGCAGAAAGTTGCAGCACATCAGCCAAAATCTGAAGGACATCTTCAAAAAGTTAAAGAAGTGTGGACTAATGAAATCACTCGAGAATTTTGTAAAACATTAGTACATGGAATCCCAAGAAGAATATAAGCTGTGCTTGTTAATAAGGGACATCCAACAAAGTATTGAATTATAACATTCAAGTCATTTAAACTGTACTATTGCTATAATTTGGTGCTATAACTATTATTTTATTGAATATTAACAATATTTGATAATTTTTATCTATTTTTTTTCATTGGTTTTACATTTTCTATTGTGTTTATTCAATAAAAATTTACACTGCAAATTTTGAGTTATTTTTTATGATGTGCCTTAATTTTTTGGCCACTACTATATATATATATATATATATATATATATATATATATATATATATATATATATATATATATATATATATATATATATATATATATATATATATATATATATAAATTAGTAAAAAACACTTATCTAACTTTTTATCTTCGACTTGAAGTTTCACCATTGCTGGATCATCAGGAAGAGTCAAGTCAAAGATAAAAGTTAGATAAGTGTTTTTTACTAATTTATTATTGCTCTGTTCTTTAAGAACATTGAGCACTCTATTTGTAAAATATACTAACATAATTTACATATATATATATATATATATATATATATATATATATATATATATATATATATATATATATATATATATATATATATATATATATATACATATATATATATATATTTATATATATATATATATATATATATATATATATATATATATATATATATATATATATATATATATATATAACATGCTAAATATAGTTAAACAGAGAAAGTCAGTTTAGCATGATTAATCTGTTTGTTCATATTTGGCTTTTGCCATTTTATATACATACTTTTCAAATTTATTGGAAGAAGAATCTAATATAGAAAAACATTTATCTTTATACGTGGCATGGCAATTTTAGTCAGCATGTAGATGTTTTAAAATATGAGAGTTTTTGTCTCTCCGATAGAGCTTAGTCATTTGTGTCTTTAGTTGGCGTATTGTCTCGCCAATATAACTTAATTACATCTTTTATTAAATATAGTTTTTAAGAAAAAATTTTTAAAATTTTTCTTATTATAAAGATAATTACTTATTTCGTGCTAAATAGAAACTTCCTCTTTTTGACCAAAGGTGATCTTAAAAAAAATCTATTGTGTTAAGGTTCTTAGTTACTTAAATTTTTATTTGAAGAAAATTGAAAACAAGTGTCCACTAAGTTTTGTAATCTGTCACAAGGTATAATTTTTATCTTGTGGCGTAAGGTCACTGTTATTAGTCACCGATATATTTTTCTAGATGAAATCAATTTTGTTAGATATATTCAGGATATAGGTTATTTGTAATAAAGCACATCACCTTAAGAGTGTATGGGTTATAAAAACACAGAGATCAAAATTAATAGTTTCATACAACTGTTGTGTTTTTGTTATTTAAGTTATGTTGTTTTAATATCAGCAATTGGATTTTATTTTAATGATGGCATCATTATTTTAACAACTGTTTCATCATTTAATGATGATGTCATTATTTTAATGATAATTTGAAATTAATTTTAGATACAAAAAGAACTTGAAAGCATTCTATATTGTTCATCCAAGTAATTTTATAAAAGCTGCATTTAATATTTTCTACCCATTTATAAGGTATGTTTTTTGGTTGTTTTTGATTAATTGCATGTTATATTTGACTGATGATTGGTTGATAATGTTATATTTGATTCATGATTGTTTAATGGTATAATGATTATTAGATTGATAACTTGTATTATTAAAGGACTTTTTAATACAAGTTACTAATTCAACTTGTTTTGCTTACTATGGACTAAGTGCTAGATTATATCATATTAATTTATTATGAGTTAAGAACTATATCATAATACCTTGGTACATATAGTACATATATTTGATGCATATCGTTCTTATAAATATGTCATAGTTGACAAATCTACCATTACGATTTTTATTTGTATAACTATATGATTTGTTAGAGTCTAAATTACAATGTCATAGTTAACGTATTTACTATTACTTATGATTGTTTAGAATAAAAGCTTGTTGTTAGTACTGTTAAAAATATAAACACAAAGTGAATTTTTTTAATATATATATATTTTTTTTTTGTAGCAAAAAGTTTGGTAAAAAAATTAATAACATTTCAAAACTGGATGAATTGACACCTCATCTTCGGATTGATCAAATCGATATCCCTGAAGAGGTTAAACAGTGAGTTTTCTAATGTTAACAAACCTTTTTTATGGATTAAGGGCTTTTGCTGAGTTTGAAAAGTAAAATGGTAGAATAAAAAATTTACTGTTAAAATATATAAAATGTTAAAATATATAAAATAAATAAATCTTATGAAAATCAAAATAATTAACACTCAAGAAAAGATTAAGAAATTATATGTGATCATTAGACTCAAATTTTTTTGTCATGAAAAGGTATTTGTTTTCATTAAGATTTTTCTGGTTAAAAAAATAAAAGAGATGTTTTTGATTATAAAATGCAGGGTTAACTACCCAAATATAAAAAAAATCATAACACAGTTGCACCAAATAGTGGACAAAACTGTTTTTTTAAGTGTAAAAATATAAGAATTATTTTTTATATGTTGCTAAGTTAATTGAAACTATGACACTGGTTTATCTATATATTGTTTTACATCAGTTTAATATTAGAATTCAATATTTAATCAACATTTGATAAATCTTCATTAATATATCAATTATTTAAAGTTTGGTGCAATTAAATTAACTAATACATTTATTAAAGTTGAAAAAATATACATTTAATACATTTTTTAGAATATAAGTTGAAAATTTATTGGAAGACAGTACAGAGACTTTTATAACGATTTTATAAATTAATTTAAAAAAAAAAGAAATAAAGATAAAGAAAAAAGAATAAAATAAGTAAAAAAAATAAAGAGAATGAAGAATTGAAAAAGAAAGAAATGAAAAAGCAAAAAACAAGCAAAAATTAAAAAACCGAATCAAACAAATTAACCAAAGAAAAAAAAACATAAAAAGAAATAAGAAAAGAAAATTAAAAGACAAGAAACCAGAGTTTAAAGAAAAAAACATTTGAAAATGGAAATTAAAAAAAATTAAAATAAAATATAAAAACTGCTTTGTTTTTGAAGAAACGAAAAGTCATAATTTTTAAATTTTATTAATTTTGAAGGGGTCTTGTTTTTTGTTTTTGTTGTTTATTGTTTTTGTATTCTTGTGTATTGTTCATTGGGTATTGTAGTGTATAGTTTATATTGTTAAAATTATTTTTCAGAATATATATGATTGATTGAAATACAATAAGTTATGTTGTGCTCATTTTACTAAACTTTTCATGAAAAATTTACAAAAGTTGTCTAGAATTATTAAATAAGGGGCCAAATTAGGTAAATAAGATAAGCTAATTTTGAAAAAAAAAAAGAAGTATACAATTTAATATTAGTGATATATTAACTATATTTGTCATGAGTAATAGTATAAGGTTTGCGTTCCCTCTAAATTGCTGTGGATACCTAGTTTTGCATAGTAACAAGCTATTTTGTGATGTTGCAGACTTTTTATTTGTGCTACATACACTATATTAGGCAAATGTATTTATATAAGGGCAGTACTACTATTGACTGTGTTTTTTTTTTATGTGGTTGCTATGGATACCTCATTTTGTATAACAACAAGCTATTTGTAGTCATAGTCAGTTTTATTTACCAAATTCATAAAATACTTTCTATATATTATTCTATACTTTTCTATAATATTAAAGTTCTATTTAAAAATATAACTTAGGTATCAGGACTAAAGCTTGATAATTTAAATAATTGAATTGTTTTAATCAGATTCAATAAAGATTTAATTGAAAATTGAGTCTTAATTGAATTTGATACTGTTTTCTCAAACTGCTAGTATATGGATCAGATGAACATAATCACCATCTTAAGTTTACTCAAACTGCTAGTATATGGATCAGATGAACATAATCACCATCTTAAGTTTTCTCAAACTGCTAGTATATGGATTAGATGAACATAATCACCATCGTTTTCATTATTAGTCACTCTTGACATTTTATAACTAAAATGTTCACGATATTTTTAAAAAATTTTCTTGCTTCTAGAGTCTCTTCAGATAACATCCCTATTGGAAGAGACATTCTTCTAATAACTGAATGACCATAAAATGAGTGAGATCTGTTGCAAGGACACACCCCTGACAAGTGGCGTTAGTGCAGGTCTTGGGCTCTCTGAAATGTCATTGGTGATCACAGTGCATTCCTGAGGAGGGGGATCACCATTATCCACTACTTAATTCTGATCACATATATTTTGTTTTTCTTTTTATATTGCCCGTACCATTATTTATTACCATCTTTTTATTTACTTATTCTATTTTATCATTGTATATTGTATGACATTTTTAGTCATGATAGCCATCAATACACCTAGGGATTTATACATACTTGTTCACTCATAAAATAAAATTAACATAGGGGAGAGTCGCCCATTATGGACCGTCCCCTTTTATGGACCGCCGATGAAACAAATAAATGCAATTTTTAAATTTTGGAAACGTAGCATTAAAGAGTGACTTCCGTTCAGTTAAATCGCATTTCAATGATGGCGGTCAGCAAGATTACTTCAAAAAGGTAAGTTAGTATTTTATTTGGTTATTTTTTTCTAAAAGTACACTCGCTTTTTTTTGTGTGTCATTCTACAAATAAATGAACCAGGACAATGCTTCTATGCTAAATGGAAAGCTTTTTCATTTCATTTCTTACTAAATACAAGCGTGTTGCTCCAAATGACATCGTTTTGGTTTTATTTAGTAAAATTAGATGCCCATGTGGTTCTCCCAATATGGACCAACTGCTGTCCCTAAAATGGATCAGTGGTTCAAGATGGGAAACTGTAGTCCATATTGGGGAACATAAGTTCTTGTTCTCTTGGATGTTATTATTTTATCATAGGCTATTAATAAATTAAATTATCTTAATCTTATGTTTTATTTTAATCCTTGATTATTATTAGTATTTGAAATTTGACTAGACTATAGCCAGACTATAGAATCTATAATAGATTATAATTATTTAATTATAGTAATTATAGATCTACTAAGTATTTACTATTACTATAATTGACCTATTAAATTTAAATTAGATAATTATATAATAATATAAGTTAAGATATAATTATAAGGCTAAGGGTCTAAAAATAATTAAGAATCATTATTAATATTATAGTATTATTATAGTTATAGGCTATAGGCCTAATGATTAAAATTAAATTAATAATAATAATAATAGCCTAATAATAATAATAAATAATGATAAATATTTATTAAGTATTATATTTGTAGTGGTAGATTGTAGTGGGTAAATTTAGACAAATTTATTTTTAAAATTTTGTCCTGTCCTACAATTTATTTCAATCTTTTTTTTTTAATCAGGGGCTGCTGGACTAATGATGATCTTCAACGTGCTATTGAGGCGTACAGAAATGGTGATATTGGCTTGAACAAATGTGCAGCCACATACGGCATCCCCAAAGCAACTCTAAAGAGGCATTTTGATAATGCTAACAAGTTTGCCAGCTCGTGCTTGGCCTAAAAGGCAAAAAACAGATAGGTAGCATAGCCAGTGCAGAAAGAGGTGTTAACACAACAGTTGTCTGTTGCGTAAATGCTGGTGGAACACATTATGTTCCATCAATGATTATATTCAAAAGAAAACGGGTTCCTGATGAACTGGGAGATGGTGCACCAGAAGGCAGCATTGTAACATGTTCTGATTCAGGATGGATAAATTCTGAACTTTTCGTACAGTGGATGAGAATGTTCATCAGTCATGTGAAGCCAACAAAAGATGATAAGGTTTTACTTATTTTAGATGGCCATAAATCCCATACTAAAAATCTTGAGGCCATTATTATATACCATATGAATCGGTGAATGTTTAAATGGCCATTGACAACAATGTCATAATGTTGTCACTTCCACCTCACACAACACACAAACTGCAGCCTCTGGATAAAGCTTTTTTTAAGCCCCTTCAAGTCTACTACGACCAGGAGGTGGAAAAATGGCTGAGACTAAATCCAGGACGTTCAGTGAGTTCATATCAGGTGGCCAATCTTTTTCATCTGGCATATGCAAAGGCTGCTACCATGTCAACAGCAATTAATGGTTTTGCATCATGTGGAATTTGGCCATGCTCACGAGATGTTTTTAAACCTCAGGATTATGCGCCATCATTCGCTTCTCAAGCAGGAGACCGTGAGACCATGCTGTCTTCACCACTTACATCAGGGACATTACCAGCACAAGCCCAGGAAGCTTCGATACCAGCATTGGTATGTGTAACTAGACCAGCACAAGACCAGGAGGGTGTGCCACCACTTCCAGGCATAATGGATGAGATGGTTCCAAAACCAACAACTTATGTGACCCACCCAGTGTCACTGGCTGTTGAAACGTCCCATTCCAAAACAGTTCTGCCACAGGTGCTAGAAAATTTTGCTCATCCCAATTTACTCTGATGGGAAATGTTTTTTTAGGTCAGTTGTTGTGTGCACAACACCAGATCTTCAGTCAGCTCAGCGATTAAACGGCAAGCTGGTCATTCCACTGCTTCATCTGAAGGAAACTGCTATGGCTGACTCACTTCGTAATCAGCTTGTTAGCCATTTGATATCTAATTTGGAAATATTGTCTGTTGACAAGCACGGGGATGCCTTAAATGCTGACCAACCCCAGCATCTTCACTTTAACTTGTTAGAAGAGCGTATTGCTCACATTGCCAAACCAGACTCGTTTGTGGGAGAATGGAAGATAAATCAGATCTCCTGTCTTCTGAAAACAAAAGGTTTTGTTTGCATTGTGATTCACAATGCAAACAGGAATGTGCTGATGTATGGTGAAGAACATAGTGGTAACCCCATCCCAGTGAAGTACACCATGTTTGAAAATAACTCTGGGCACTATGACGCACTAATTTTTTACATCCGGGCTATGTCTCCATTTCAGAGACTGGTCCCTGTTCTTCCCTCAAAGGGTGCAGGCAAAAGGAAATGTCGCAAAGAACAGTCAGAAATTCTTACTTTAAGTCAATATAAAAAGCTGTTCCTACAGGAAAGTCCAAAAACAAACACAAAAGTTAAAAAGTCCAAAAACACAAAAATAATTAAAGAAAAAGTAGTAAAGAAATGTAAGAAACCCAAAATGAATTCAACAACTAGTACCAGTATTTTAAATGAAAGTTCATGGTTTTGTTTTATGTGTGGAGAATGGGCACAAGAAGAATGCGCAGGAACTTCAGATTGTGACTTTATTTGTGAACTTTGTAAATAAATTTTGAAATATTATTACACATCAGTATTCATGTTTTTGTGTGTGCTAAATATTAAAATAGTAAAACACTTTATAAATAAAACTGAGTGTATGCATACATGTGCATGAGACTGGTAGAATAAGAATCAAATAAATGGTGGCTGGCTTAAACTTAATAACTTTTTTTTTTTTTTTACAAAAAGAACATCTAAAAACCTATTAAAAATTAGAAGCTTACATACTCTTGAGTATTTATATTCTAACAATTCTATCTTAAGCGTGTATATAATTTGTTTAAATGACCAAGTCAAACCGTTTATAACTAGTCCATAATAGGAACCTCAATGGTCCATATTTGGAGCACAAGCTTAAAGTACCCCCAATATGGACCACTTACGTTTTTGACACATTTTATAATTATTATTAAATCAACCACTACAAGCTTCATATAATATGTTCAGCTGAAGGTAAGAAGTGGTTTACAATATAAAAGTTAACTATTTAAGCAAATGTGAGTGAATTATACACTCTGCAACAAAAGTGGTCCATAATCGGTGACTCTCCCCTACATACGAGCAACTTATAAGCAATAATTAACTTACATATGAGCAACTTGTAAGCAATAAGCTTGGAGTTTATCAGCATCAACATCTAGACCACAAGGTAATATACATTGGATCACAAAGAAATTCTCAAGAATAATTTTTGGTAAGCTAATTATGTTTAATACTTTTTCAGGTTCCTTAAAGATGTGCAGTGTTGTCATCATTACTAGTGCTAGAACCATGATGCTAAGTAATTGTAAACAGCCCAAGTTTCCATATTTAGATAGTATTATTTAATCTTTATTATTATATCTGGATAGTATTATTTAATCTTTAGTCATTCTAAAATTAAAGCATGAGCCTCATCAGCTGAAAAAGTTTTTTCAATGATAGAAGAATTCATTACACTTATGTCATATTTTTCACCTGGTAAATTGCCATTTTTTCATTTATTTTTTACCTGCTCCAATCAATTCTTCTGATGTAATTTCTTTTACCAAACCACTTATTCTTCTTTTCACTGAACCACTTATTCTTTTTTATTTTAATTGATGGTTTATTGAAATTAGTTTTTTGTATTTCATCAACTTTTTACTTTTTTTGTTAAGTCTTTATCTAACCAGAAACTAAATTTATTTTTGAATACAATATTAGATATATTGCATTTATTCCCTTTTCTATTATGTAATACAATAAATTGATCCAATTTTAAAATATCACCATAAATATATGTACTTTTAAACTATGTACTTAAAATATTATTGATAACCTTAGATAAATAAATCAAATGGTTTTTACTTATTTAATAGTGTATTTCACATTTTTTTGATTTTCTAAAATAAAAACTAGTCTGTGCATTACATAAATATTTAGTAAATGATATTTTATTATAATTTTTACTATATTTAATTTAACTAAATTTATGCTGATAATTTTATCATAATATTTCTAAAATTAAATATATTAAAGTTTATTTGAATCTTTTTACTTTATAGTATGAAAGTATACTATACATCAATGTATATTCATCAATGTATAAAGATACTGACGCATTACCAGGAATTGCTGTGATGTACAGTTTTCATAAAGCTGTAGAATAGACTTATGAACAATATCTAAAATATAACTAAGTGGAATCGATCTAGTTTTCAATAATTTAACAAACATTTTGAATACTTGAAAATTTGTTTAAAAAAAGAAACAATTTCTTTCATGTACATATTTGACTTCAGTTTTTGCTTCTTTAACTAAAACTTTTAGTTTTAGCTAAAGAAGCAAAAACTCAAAGTTTTAGCTTCTTTATAATCTCTTGGATTTAGGCAACTTGCTATATTATATACCATATGAGTCGGTGAATGTTTAAATGGCGGAAGTCCAACAATGTAAATTTTTAGAAATCAAAGAAAAACTGCATTTTCCCCCATAGTAAATTTTTGTTAATAGTTTAATAACTTTTTCTCTGAAAAAGATGTTTTTCAACTTTCTGAAGATGTTTTTCAACTATTTTTTTTCAGCAGTTTTTTTTAGTTTCCCAAAAGTTTACATTGTTGGACTTCTGCCCTTTTAACATTCACCAATTCATATATAGTTTTTAAACTTTAAAAATTAATGAAATTTTGAACTTATCAAATAACGGGTAACTGTTGTTTGATAATACTTCTTGGGCAGTAACCAACAGGCAGGTACTCTTTAACAGCTTTAATCCCGACCTGATACACTTGTGATCATGAGCTATCATTTTCATTCATCAATTGACATGACACGTGGTTATGACAGTAATCATAATCATGTCAATTGATGAATGAAAAATGATCACAAGTGTATCAGGGATAGCTCATGATCACAAATGTATCAGATCAAGATTAAAATTACTAAAAAAAAAAATTTCGTATTTTTAATTACAAAAAATAATATTTTTTTAATCAAAATTACAAATTTTATTAAAATTACATTGAAAAAAAATATTTTTTTTTTGTAATTTTTTTGTAATTTTGAAAAAAAAAAATATTCTTTGGTATGAAATTCTTTTTAAGATAAGTTTTATACAAAAGTATGAAATCTCAGTTAATTTATCAAATAAGATTAATACCTTTATGAAAAAATTAGTAAAACTTTATAGAAACTGTATATGTTAAAATTGACGAGAAGTTTATTTAAAAATCTTAAGGTTTATTTAGTATAGTTATTTAATTAGTATTATGAGTAAAAATAATGAGTTTTTGCCTTCTCTTTCCCAATTAAGGCTAAAGTGTATAAAAGTCTTTTTTTCTCATTCTCTTCCTCTTTTAAGTAAATCTCTTATTTTAAAGCAAAGTTTTGGCATTTTTTGAGGGATTTAGTGAGAAATTTAAAAATAAAAATTACATTTACTTAAATAATAAATTTTCTTAATTTATTTTGTTCACATAAGGAACTTCCTAATATAAGTTCTTATAAATAAATATTTTAAAAACAGTTTTAAAATCCAGTTGGTTTATCTTTGAATAATCATCATTTTTCTTAGACATGACAAAATAGTTGTTGAAAAATTCAAGTCTGTTGCAACTAGTCAAGCTAAAGAAATACCGAAGACTCAACAATTCTCAATATCGTTAACTGAGTAAGAAAAATGTTTAATTATATAATGGTTTAGGAAGAAAGCATAGATTTGCGATGGTAAAATGTAACTAGAAAAACGTTTTATTGATTTTTCTTTTGTGGGATTTTAGGTTAAAAAGAAAACACCCCGACCGCCATGTTCCGATCGTTGTTAGTTCTTGCATTGAATTTATAGAAGAAAATGGTAGGATTTTGTTTTCATAAAAATATAGATAGTTAACCTCATAAGAATGTTTTAATTGGTTTTTTGTTTTAGCGTTAGATATCGAAGGGATCTTTCGAAGGTCAGCGCAAGTCAATTTGGTAAACGAAGCAGTTGACGCATTTAACATGGGTATCCAATCATTTTTACAAATACATTCATAATGAAATTTTGCTATATATATATATATATATATATATATATATATATATATATATATATATATATATATATATATATATATATATATATATATATATATATATATAAACAAATTATAATTTTTGGGTTTCAATTATTCTTTAAACTAGGTCAAATAGCTCAATTTTCAACATCAAATGTTCATCTTGCGACTGCACTACTAAAGAAATTTTTGCGTGACTTACCTGAACCTTTGTTGACATTTAAATTATACGGATCAGTAATGGAATTTTCTTGTATGATATTGTTTGTTGATTTTTTTTCTTTTTTTTTATCTTACTGTATTTTTATATTTTATATGTGATTTTCAGCGCTTCCAGAAGAAGACAAACTAAAATCTACGAAACGAATGCTCAATGAGTTTTTACCGCCTCTTAACCACGATTTACTCGTATATTTGTTACGCTTTTTAGAAAAGGTTCATTTATCTATTTTTTTTTATTTAAGTAAATAGTATTATTTAGATACGTAAGGTTGTCATAGGTACACATACTTTAGGTTGTTGAGCATTCTTCAGCAAATCGCATGGTGTCATCGAGTTTGGCGATTGTTTTTGGACCGAATTTATTATGGTCGGATACTGAGAGTGCCAGCCTCACTTCCATGTCAAAGATTAATTCTTACTGCAAATATCTTATTGATAATTCATATTTAATTTTTGACGAAAGCGCCTCGTGAATAGTATGTAATATTTTCTTACACTCGGTGGTTGATCCGCCGTTTTGCTGATTGAATCAGCTGTTTGAAATATGCAATAAAAGTTAAATTTAGACATAAGATGCTGATGTAATCTGGCTAATTAAATAAATTTAATTTAAGATTTAAATAGTGTATATTTAAAACTGCATGTCTTTGTTTCATTTGGGATCAAAACTTTTAAAAATAAAATTAACTTGTGAATGTCGTATAAAAAAAATATCAATATAAGCATAATATATATTCTATACTGGCTTTGAAAAAAAAATTTTGAAGAATTTCCAGTGGTTCCTAAACAAAGACACAAAAGTTTTAACTTTATTTTTTGCATTTATCATGTAATTAGTGTTGTGTACGAACTACAAAGATTCATTATTCACACACATCGTTACATACATCGCTCGCGTATATATTAATCGTTCAGGTACATTGCTTATCGTTCAAGTATCGTACATTCATAAAATTGAATTTTAATTTTACCCTAGACTTTTTTAATGAAAATATGTATGAAGCGTTAATAATTCTAAATAGTATTATTTGTAATTGAAGAATATTACCAATAAAAAATGTGCCATGTTTGTTTTACAAAACAATAAAAAACTGGCTTGTTATAAAATTTATTTTCGATCTTTAACTTATTAAAAAGATAATTATAGAATTATGATTTGTTTTTTACTTTTATTAATAGATTATGTTTTGTTCAATATTATATTGGCATAATTTTATTATTATAAACGAGATTTTTTATCTGACTTTTGTAAAAATGTTTATTCCAGAAAAAAACCCGCATAAATATAATTTTTTTTTATTACTTTCAATGACATGAGTAAATAAATAAAAAGTTATATTTAGAATTCTTTTCTAACATGGTATAATTAGTTTAATTAAACATGCATTGATTAGACCTGTGCACAGTGGTGCAAAACTTCAAAAAAGTGGCCATAGTTCGAAACTTTTTAAAACAAAAAAGAATTTTTTTTAATGAATTTTACTGCTAGTATTATCTAAAAATATATAAGTTTGGTATTTATGTTTTTTAACAGGACATGGATTTAAAAGACGTTTGTTATAAATTTTCAACAAAAAAGTGCAAATGTAATTTTTTTTTATCGTTTATAACACCTTTTTTGTGTAAGTTTGCCATTTATACAATGCCCATTTTCGTATTTACAAAAAATACATGTAGCCACACTATGAAGCGAAAAGCTCAAAAAGTGGCCTTAAGTGGAATTTTTTTAATACATTTTCATTAAGGTAGTCTACCTTTAAACCTAAATCCTAGAATTTTGTATAAAAAAACCCAATTTTTGGCTGCAATATAAAAAACCTTACAAAACTAAGGAATTTAAATTTTCAAATTTGGTTTTGGAACACTGTTTTTTGGTCCGCGGGACCAAAAAAAGGGCATTTACGCTGCGATAAATAACTCAGGAACGATAAATAACAGGAAGTCTAATAAGGAAGTTGAATTGGCTGAATTAAGGAAAAAAATTAGAACGAAAAAGTTTTTGTTTAAATGGCAGCAAAATTTTGGCCCAAAATACAGATTTTGAGCCCAATTAACTAAAGAACCAAAAAAGTTAAAATAATTTTTTATAATTCAGCTAATAGATTATATATAAAAGAATCAATGTACCAAATTTCAGGACCATAGCATTTAATTGAGAAAAGTTATTTATCGCACCGTTTCAAAAAACCTTATTTTGAGAAAAACAGAAAAGAAAAAGAAAATTCAACTCTTTTAGTCTAATTTAAGCCAAAAACTCACAAATTACTTTAACAAAGCAATATTTTTGAAAAACAAACTGTTTCAAATCATTATTGGCTTTAGAAATGTTTTTTTAAGACTTCAAAGTTTAAAAACCACTTTAAAAACAAGAAAAGAATAAAAATACATAAAGCAATAAATTAGTAAATTGTAATTTAGTAAAACGCTATATATAATAATGTAGAAAAAATTGTATAATAGCGTAGAAAATAATAATTTAAAAAAGACCAGTCTCATATACTATTCTTTCCATTTCTTCATTGGCATCTGCAAATCCTTTACGCTGAGCTCTTTTTTTTTTCCGTTTAAGCTTGACTTTTGGAGTAGTCTTTAGATTCATATTAGCGACTCTTACAAAATCTTTATTTGTGCAAAACTCTTGCGTAAATTTTCCATCATACATATTTAGCATAGCAAATACATTTAAAACTACATTTATTCCCTCATTAAAATTTATGATTGCAGATGAGACACCAATTTCTAATGTGTCTCTAGCAACAAAAATATCCTTCGGACACCTTTTCCAAATAATTCCATTTAACGATTCATTGTTGTTTTGTGTTTGCCCAAGTAAACACTTACTTAGTAAATCATTATCACTTAAACTAAGAAAAATTGGTTTTATTATGTCTCTTACAACAATGGGAAGTCCTGGTTTTTCTTTATACAGGGCTATACCATTTATTTTATCAAACTGGTATTTACACCAACTTTCAGGGGTTCTTGGACACATTTGGTGGCGACTATCTAATGTAAGTGCATCTGAGCAATGGTGAAGTACTGCACCAATTGCTTTTTTTAACTGGTAAACTGTTCCAACCATTACATTGACGTACTGCAATTCCAAAATAGTTTTGAAGTTTATTAATTTCTTTTTCGGTAAGACAATTTTTTCCACCAAGTGGTTTCCCATCAGACAGTTTTAGTTTATAAGTGGCTTTAAATTTACAAAGTCTGCTACCAACTCTTTTTTGTATGTGTCCAACACATTCTAACTTTTGGACAAAAAGATTTTTGTATGGATTACATTTAGCAACTTCTAGATAAGATTTTGAGTCACCGTCACCAATATAATAAGCATAACGTAAATTTCTGTCTGACTCTGATGATGTAAAACATTCAACAATTCCAGCTGTCTCCATTGCGCCTGATGAGCCCTTATGGTTAATGCTACATTCATGTGTTCTAAGAAACTCATCATATTCATCAGTGCCTTTTTTTGTTTCCCATTTATCACATTGATGGCATACTTTAGATTTAATAAGGTAGTCAATGCATTTTCCAGTATCGCTTGAAACTATAGTTACAACACCATTTAAAGAAGAGAATCCTCGCTTTTGCCAGGTGCTATCACATGAAACTGTAATATCTGTCTTGTTCTCACCAAGACCTTGCTTAATCTCAACAGCTGCTTTATTCATAAAGTTTAGAGAAATTTGCTTGTAAGCCACTAATATATTCCTTTGAATATCATGAAATGTTTTTTTATGCATTGGTGGAGGTAAATTCATAAAACCACAAAAGGTTGTTAAAGCAGCATGCCCCTTTCCTATTTCCCTCATAGCAATAATGGATCTCATATTTACATCCGATTGGTATTGCCCACGAGATTCATCATCAATTTCTTGGCTAGTGTAAACCCTTTTACTCCATGAGCAGACTGAGGCTGTACATGTAAACTCTAATAAAACAAACAGTCCTTTCTTTCTTGATAAATCTGTAGAAAGTTCAATACTCCTCAATTGACATTCAGGGCACATAGCAATTTCATCTATGATACTTTTTAAAACAAAGCTATCCAACATGATGCAACAGTGTGGAAAATTCGATTTGTTATTAGGTAATGAAGTTCGTTTTGTTGATACTGTTGTTGCTTTATGATTTAATAATGTAAGTTTATTTGATGAAGTTGAAGCATTTAAATTACTTGTTGAAGGTATGTTATTAACAAGACTATTTTCCGAGTCAATGTTGGGTTCAGGAGCTTTAAAAATCTTTTGCCATGAAAACGTCGTTTTTTTGAAAATTTTTAATCCTCCTGCCTTTCGTCTTTTTCCAGCATCAAGTTTTTTATTTCCATACTTATTATTTTTTTCTAAATTTGAATAATAATCATAATCATCTAACTGAATACACAAGTAGAACTTCTAGCACGAATCAAAAAAATTGTAGTAAATTAAGAACTATAATAATATATAAATACAAAACATATTTGTCAGCAGCAAAAGCGGTTGTGTCTAGATCATATCCCACTCGCAACGATTATTTTTATATGCAGTATTTTGCCAAACAATATTTAAATTTTTTGCCGCAACAACACGCTTGCATAATTTGATTTGTTATTTCAAGTACATATTTACGTTGTCTTTATTTCATTTAGTTTATTACATTCACATTGGGTTACTTTAGTCATTCATGGATGTAATATTTCTAAAAGGTAAGTTTAAACTTATAATTTTTATTACGCATAAATTAAGCTCATAATTATATATAATAAATATATATATATATATATATATATATATATATATATATATATATATATATATATATATATATATATATATATATATATATATATATATATATATATATATATATATATATATATATCTTTTATGGTAGTGTTACAGTTATTGGCATGACTCAATTATTGGCACTTTTCATTTTTTTCAAAAAATTATATAGCTATTTCTAGTTGAAAAGTAAAAAATTATCAACGTAAAAACAGAGTAACATATCGTCTCCTGTTTGAGCAAAAAAATTTTACTGGTTGTCAATTTTTTTATAAAAATTTTTATTTAAGTAAGAAAAAAACGCAATAATTTGCCGAAAACGTTAACCTCGATACGGTTTTCGTTTCTGAAGAAAACGAGAACATTAGTTTGATTCCATAATTTATTAATTATAATCAGAAGTCCAAAATGGCACCAAAAGTAATATGAAATGTTATTTAAAAGTTAACACAATAATTTTTATTTTACAATAAAAATTTCCTGATTTATTCTTTTTTTAAATTTGGGTGTCAATAATTGTGACAATAACTCAAACATTGGCATGGCAATATTTTTAATTGGATATGTTTAAAACTTTTAAAATAAGCTTTTTTTCTAGCTTTTGTTTTCAATATTAATTATATTTAAGTTATTATTAAATAATACAAAAATCAAAGAATTCTATTAACAACAGACAAGTTAAGATAAAGCAATATGACAGTAGAAGCATGGAGCGAGCGGTTGACTTAAAAAATCGGAGATGTCTATCAAATCAGCTGCAAAAAAAATATAATGTTCCTCGCAGTACTCTACAAACAAAACTATCTGGTTTAAGCAGTCTAGTGTGTAGGCCTGGACCAGCACATACTTTGCCACTATTTATAGAAGATGCATGTGAGAAGTAGCTTATTGAAATGTCAAGAAGAGGATTTCCTCTAAAAATAAATTACTTACAGCTAATAATTTCAAAAATATTGCATAAAAGCTCGCACCTTGCTGTATTTAAAAATGGAATTCTTTCTAGAAATTTGGCGTACGGATATCTAAAAAGGTACCCTAACTTGAAGTCTAAAACATCAGAGCATCACTCTTTAGGTCGGTCCAGTGTCACCAGGGGAAACTTTCCTTTATTATTTAAAAGAGTTATTTAAATGTTGGTAGAGGAAAAAAATACTAAAAGTTCCATTTCCAATAAACCTATAAATAAAAGAAAGAAACGTCTAGTGTAAGTTCTATCTACACAAGAGTATAGACAAACACTAACAAATAAAGTCAATAGATCAATAGAAGATGAAAATTGGATTTATAATTTTGGCAAGGCAAATTATAATGAAGAAATAAGATTAAAGTTGCGTGTGAATTATGATACAGTTTAGGTGCACAGCACAATGTGATTGTGCTGTGCACCTAAATTGTATATCTGAGGAGCACAAAAGGCTGACAAACATAAAAAAACTTATTAAAAAAAAGAACTTTCTTTTTGCGTGCCAAGAATGCACTTAAATAAATAACTTTATTTCTTTAAATTCTCTTTAATTTTGTGGTTTTAATTGATAAAAGACTTTTATTATATATATGTATTTAATATACGATATACTTGAGTCGCGCGTGCCAATAATTGAGTCAAAGTGCCAATAACTTGGGACAACGAATCAACTTACTTATAATGTGAATATATACTAGATTTTTTGCGCAAATGAAAAATTAAATGCGTTAGGTGATTTACAAGGTATTTATCTAATATTGTGCCAAATTTGAAAAATTTTCATTCAATAGGTACGATTTTTGTACAGAAATTAGTATCAAAAATAGCGTTAAGGTGCCAATAACTGTGACACTACCATCGCTATATTGTTTATATATTATATAAAAACAATGTTTATATATGGTTGACTCGTATTTTATGTACGTAAACAAAAAAGTAAAAGGCGAAACTTTTTCATTGCGTAATAAAAAGTAATTAAGAAGTTCTTTTGTTTTTGGAATATTTTTAAACAAAAGAGTTTGCATAGTTTTTAACTTAGAAGTTCTCAAAGAAATGGATTTTAAACATATTTTAACAATTGTTGCATAATTATGCATTAATTGCGCGTTTTCTTTTAAATACGCAAAGTTGCGCTTTTAACTTTATAAGTTTACGTACATAAAATACGATTTAACCTTTATATATTATATAGATATCTTATAGCTCATAATTATATATATATATATATATATATATATATATATATATATATATATATATATATATATATATATATATATATATATATATATATATATATATTAGTAGAAAATCACTTAACTAATTTTTTTTTCCATTTGACACTGTGTTTCATCAACAAAAAATCAACAGAAAAGTATTTTCTGATGAATCTTTGTTGATGAAACACAGTGTCAAATGGAAAAAAATTTAGTTAAGTGATTTTCTACTAATATATAATTGCTCTGTTCTTTTAAGAACATTGAGCACTCTATTGTGTAGAATACTTTTTAAAGTTGTTTAAATATATATATATATATATATATATATATATATATATATATATATATATATATATATATATATATATATATATATATATATATTACTTTAATTATATATAAATTTAATTATATATAAATTAAGCTCATAATTATATATGCATAATTTTTACATAAGAATTATTTATATGAAAGCTTAATATATATGTTTATATATTATTATATATATAATAATATAAGTTTATATTATATGTACTTTATATTGTATGCATTATATGTATAAATATATATATATATATATATATATATGTGTGTGTGTGTGTTTTTATGACATGTGATTTTCATGAGAAAGCATAAAAACTGGAGTAGGGAAGAGCTGTACTGAAATTATCATTTTATGAATTTTTAGATATAAGATTTTATTAAATTTTAAGAAAAAGAAAATGTAGGAAACTTGCCATTACTAAAAATTTAGATTCAAGTTATATATATTTTAACAATTAGCACACGTAAATAAAATCTCTTGTAAAAACTTACCACATTACAATAACGATAACAATAGTAATAACAATAATGATTGTAACAATAGTAATAATAATAACAATCAGAATAATATATAACAACAGTTATTATAGCATATATATATAATAGTATTTTTTTTAACAAATAGTCAAAAAGTTAGTTATTAAAGTTAGCAATTGAGTCAATTGATTTTAACTGAGAAGGAAGATTGTTCGATCATTTTATGCATTGGTATTTTATGGATTTTTTGTAGCAAAATGATTCGAAACGTAAAGATTATATTTACTAACAGATTGTAGATGAAGGCTTTCTCTAATAGTTAACAAATTTGTAAATGTGCTGGATAGCGATATTAACTAACTGAACTAATACAAACAAACAATTTATAAGCTAAACAAGGTCATTAGTTTGAGTATTTATTATAAAAAAAATTTATTAGGGATAGAATGATTATTAGGGATAGAATGATTATGTGTTAAAAGGAGTACTTGCAATTTATTTACAGCACTTTTAGTTTCTTTGTTGCCTTTAAAGAGATATTTGTTTTCAGGAGAGTTGTTTTAGATGGAAGATGGAAGTATGATTACAATTTGAAATAGCAACAGCTCAATGAGAAGAAAACCACTGAGAAAAGTGACGATAGACATAGAATTGGCGAGAAGGAATAAGAAACTCTATGCCAGCTTGTATATTAAAATTACAAAAGGAGCATATTTATTGTTGCAATGAAGGAGTCTCATCTTCTTCTGTGATTTTTTAAATGTAAGGTTGTTGTAAGATGTACTGTGATAGGAAGAATGGAGATGTTGAAGAAAAATGAGAAAGTTTTACATAGATCAAACTGCATTCAGAGCTTTTTTGAGCTTTAACACTTGCAGATTTAGAAACACCTCTATTGAGCAGCCCAAGGATGTGACTATTAAGGTGACACGATTGCCAACTTCAACATTGAGATTCAAAGATGAATTTAAATTAATCTCACAACGAGCAAGTAGGTAGGTAAACATTGTAAAAAGTCAGATTCAAGAAAAAAAGTTAGATTGAAGACCAGGAATATAAGCAAATGCCACATTTATTAAATTTGATGATAAAATGAAAATTATGATTTACGCATCAAGTTGATTAAAGTAGTTTATTTGTTTCTTTTTTTGACTGCAGACCTAAATTTTGATATTTATAATATTTAAACAAGTTGAATTATTAAAAATATTCAGCGCTGATTTCTGTAAATAACTGTTTGTGGCCATGCAGCACGGTTTGCTTTAAATAAATTTCTAGGATGGTTTGGCAAATTGTGTTAAATGTTTTTATGTACATCCCTAAAATTACGCTTGGCTTTAAGCATTAAAAAGCATACTTAAGCAGTTTTCTTACCAAAAAAAATAAAGACTTTTTTTTTAAATAAAATTTTAATGTGCTGATTTACCATTTTAAAAATTAGGCAAGCTGTTTGTTTATGTTTTAAAGTATCATGGCTAAACCAGGCTGTGTTAGTAAACCAACCAATGTTGCTTTTTAATATACTTCTGTTTGATAATTAGGTGCTGTTAAGTTAAATTGGATCATGAAAATTGAACTTAAAAAGAAATACAAACGAAGCTTTTGTTGTTGTTCAAACTTGTTGCATCGTGGGAGTAACAGCCAATTTTAATCTACAAAATACGCTACCAACGATAATCTACCTGAGTAGTACGCTGTTTTGTTATCGCTATCGTTAACGCTACCAACGATAATCTACCTGAGTTGTACGCTGCTTTTGTTATCCATTAAAAAACGTTTTAAATTTATATTGATTTTTTTATTATAACAAAAACTATATAAGTTTATAGTAACTTTTTTTTAAATAAAAACTATATTTATTATCCGTATGTAGGCATCTTATGGTTGAATTATGTGAATAACATCCGGTATTCTTTTAAGTTTCCATTTAAATCTTATTTGATTCTCCGGCTTGGGTAGCATCTGGTTACCCATATGGGTCCCGTAACTATGCACATGGTTCCTCAGTATATTGGTTGGCTTTGTGACTTTTTTCCTGAGAGTTTTAAAGTTCACTTGTGCATTATAGAACGCATGCTTAGCTCCAAAGTCTCTGACATTGCGTTTTTTCCAACGTCGTGCAGGCAAAATTACTGATACTAAAAATAATAAAAGGAATACTAAAATGTACTTCAAATGTTTACGTATGATCAATGCCCGCAAACACTACATTATTTTTACATGACATGACAAACATGACAATGATTTGAATTATAGAATAAACATCATAGGAATGCGGAATGCCACCACTGATTGTCTTTGATATCAAACAAAAACAACACATTGTTTGGTCTTATTTGCGATTGTGCGATTTTTTAGTTACTCATTCCATCATTCAAAAATTATTTAGATCAGATTTAATTTTTTACTTTTATTTAGATGTTTTCCAGTTTATGAGCTACAATTCATTGTCAGAGGCTAACATACGAAGAAGACACGATTACAAAGTATCGCATCACTAAGGAATAAAAAGATTTTTCCAAAGATGGTAAGCTTTAATAAATAACTTTTTTTTGTAAGTGTAATGTGCATAAGATTAAAATAAAGTTATTACATATTGACGCGTAGGTATGTCAGTGAGTGGGAATCAGCATAGATCGCATCCAACAATCTTGTTTATTGTTTTGATTTATTCTGTTTAGTTTCACTTAGTGACATTTTGAATTCCTCGAAGAATTTACCAAAACCATGCTGGGAGTTTTGTGGTGCAAACGATTGACTACCAATCCCATACAGTGGACACCCTTATATATTCCTCGGAAAACGAATATATTATTGCCATCAAGGAAAAGATATCGATACTAAGAAAAAGGAACGATACCGAATGGAAAACGATGCTCTGCGTATGAAGGATCACGTGTACAAAAAATCACGTAAGTACACGCAACCGACAAAAAAAATGGATTGTCCTGTGTCTTTCTCTGTTAAAAAAATCATGATCTTTAATGGAATTAAACTGGCAAAAAATGATACATATAATCGAACTAACGCGGGACGGCAGTTCAAAAAGCAGTTTGAAGTAGTAAGATCTAAAGATTCTCCTCAAATCGGCAAACTGGTTTATTTGCTAAAATGGCCTACTGAACCGCATACAAATCAAACATTGGTGAAGCAGCTGGTTTGATAGAACCGTTAGATAAACGAGTTGATGATTTTTTACGAGAACAAATAAGAAATGGTTGTAAGGGTATAAGGGATTTAGAAAGTAGAGCTGAAGGATATGTAAATCTAGTTATTTTGCCAAAGTATTGTGACACTGACTTCCAACGACGTCGATATACACCTTCTCGAAAGAAAATTAGAAATATTATTAATTCCGGAAAGCTGAAAAATCAATATGCTAAAGTAGACCAAATAAATGTTGAACAGCTCATAAAAGATAAATAGTGCAAATGGGGTGCCATAAAGTTTGAGGGTTTGAAAAAGCGCATCGAAGCTCAAACAGTAGAAAATGTCACAGATTTGCAAAGTGACGAAGAAATCGAAAAACTAATAAAAAATTTAGCAACTCATAATACAGATGGTAAAATGATTTTTGTTTATCAATCGGACAAAATGAAACGCTTGTATTGAAGATTTTCAGAACATTTCAATGTTTAGATGCAACGTATAAAACCACAAAATATGCTTTGCCTTTGTTGTTTTTTGTTGTAAGAACTAATGTCAATTTTCAAGTCGTTGCAATTTTTGTGTTACAGGAAGAGACGCAAGCCATGATCACAAAAGCTTTGATGTTCATAAAATCATCGAATCCTAATATAGATCCTAAATATGCCATGGTTGATTTCGATGAAGAAGAGATTTCTTCCCTAAAGTCAGTTTTCCCTAAGCAATCTTGGCACCGTTGGATTTCAATGTCTGATAATGGAGTGCAAAATATAGCCCAACATGTAAAAATATATTTGCGTCGTATAGCACATTCCGAAAATTTCGAAGACTGTCAAAAAGCTTCGTCTGATTTCTTATCCTGGCAATTCTGTAAAGTAAAACTTCTAAAATGGTAAGTTTGCGTATATAATTAAACTATCAAATTATAACAAGGTGTTTTTTTTACAAGGATATGTTTTTACAAAGATATGTCTTTACAAGGATATGTCTTTACTTTTTTGATACTAAACATTATATTTTTTATATTTTTGTTTTTTTTGTTCTAAATGTTAAGTTATTATATATTTAGTTTATTGTGGTATATTGAAAAAAATGTTATATACACAACTAGAGTAGCCATTGATGAGCTGCTAAAATTCTAAGAAACAGCTCGCACGAATGTATCAACTTGTATACAAATAAAAAAATGTATCTTTTTCCGTGAATTTTTAATTCAGTTTTTTATAAAAATGTTTGTATTATATTATGTAAAAAAAAAAAGTTCCGGTACGATCCCATAGCAGCAAATCACTAAGATTAGCTATTTTTATCTAGGTTTCATGGAACGTGGTTACCAGAAATACAAAGATGGTGTCTGGCTATAGGCCTGACGACATGATGTTTAATAATACCAATAATGGCACAGAGCGATTAAACAAAGACTTAAAATACGATGACCTTGCAAACTATAAATCTTGTTCACTCAGTGAAATGCTTACCGTCGTTATCGAACACTTCATACCAAAGCATAACCGTAAATACGTGGAGTTGAATGTACGGTACAGCGAAGGTTATAAAAAATATAATGACGGAGTGCCGTTATATTTCCGAAATCGTCCAAAGCAGCTCGTTAACATTTTATTGACCAACGACAGCAAAGTAACATTTGCAATGGTGAATTCAGTTACAAGAATAGATCAGATAACATTCGCTGTCAATAGTTCCGAACTTAAAACTAACGACTATAAAAAATATATTGTGTGTATAGGTAATGAAAATAAATTTTGTCAAAAAGTAATTTTTATTCTGAAACTTTATTCATCAGAAAAAGGAAACATCTATTTAGTGGAAGGTTTGGAAAGACAGCGGACACGATGAAGCAATGCTACTGAGCAAATCTAGAGCTTAATACTGACACCTCTGATCAAGAGGATATTACATTTGAACTTTGCGAAGAAGAAACACAACGGGCCAAAATTCATATAGAAACTGAAGAGAAAGATGTGACAATTACTCAAATAAAACAAGGAAGTTCAGAACCTAAGTTTTATCGATTTAATTCAAATTTCGACTCCAACATGGAAAAAATAATACAAACTGGTGATTGGTTGACCTGTAGTGAAATAAATCATGCTCAACTTTTGCTTCACAAACAATTTCCTTATGCGGAAGGCTTAGAAGATACTGGATTAGGTCCTTTGTTAAAAATGTCAAAACTAAAGTCGACCAGGGTACAAATTATCTATAGCAACAACCATTTGATAACATTTTCGGCTGAAACATCCAGTAATATTAAAGTTTTTGACTCCTTATCATGTAATCTACTACACCATACTGCAATTAAATAAATTTGTCATGCTGTGAACTGCAGTGAATTCACGCTACGTATTTTAGTACAGCCTACACAACAGCAAGAAAATGATTCAGATTGTGGTTTATTTGCGATAGCATATGCAACTGATATTCTTTTTGGAAAAAATCCAGTGGATTCAAATTATGACCTAAATAAAATGCAGGCACATATAATTGATTGCTTTCTTATAAATTTAATGAGTCAGTTTCCACAAGTTTCATTCAGCAAACGAACTAAACGAGGAAGACAAAAGATGATACTTCAAGACTTTTCTGTTCATGTAGGATGTGTTTCTTTGATTCTGACGTCAAGACAGACAAAGGCCTATTCATGGCACAATACTCAAATTGTAATGAATGAAGAATTTTATTGACAAGTGCCATTTTGCAGCGGACAAAACAAGTGCAACTTTTTTGGTTTGTTTCATTTTCTTAAGTCTGGTCCGTGTCAACGTCACGGAAGTTTTTTAATAATTAAAGGAAGTATCCAGAAGTTTCCAGAAGAAGCATATGGAAGCATCCAGTAGCATCCAGAAATATCCAGAAACATTCAGAAGCATCCAGACGCATCCAGAAGCTTCTAGAAGCATCAAAAAGAAGCATCTATAATCTTCCAGAACAGGTTCACACAGGTTCATTTTACTATATGAGAGACATGTAAATCGACATGTAATTCAGTCAGTATATGGAAGTCAATCAGTCAGTATTATCAAGACAGTTTATCGAAGTGAGTTTTATCAAAATGTTTTATCGAAGAACATCAATACAAGAAGTGAAATACAACAAGTGTTTTATTACATCAATACAGTCTACATCCAACCAAGACGTTGTGTTCCACAGAGCATTATTGTATCATCACAAGGTAAATCTAACACGGTAAGCCTTGAGAAGCCTGATAATTAATTTTTTTATTTTTATGACTTCAAGTGCAAAAATGGCTCCCGACAGTCTTGGATTGGAACTAAGAAAGAAAAATATTGACGATTACGTAAGTGAAATGTCACAAAAAAGGGTTTGTGATAAATATTGCGTGAAAAAATGGACGTATCAAGACTATGTTCCAAATATCGTTCTACGGGGAAGCTGGCAGCAGATAACAAAGGTGAAAGACCGCGTTCGACCACTTCTAAAGAGGATTCTATGATCGTCAGATCCGTTAAGAAGGATCCTTGGATATCATCAGTCGAGATACAAAAGCAATTAGAGCTGCCTCTATCGGACCAAACAATCAGACGACGTGCTGTTGAAGCCGGATTGTTTTCTCGACGCCTTGCAAAGAAACCGCTGATTTCACTAAAAAACCAGAAGAAAAGACTCCTGTTTGCTACATCTCATATTGACTGGAATGTGCAGAAATGACAAACTGTCCTGTTCAGTGATGAATGGAAGTTCAACATCATTGGGAGCGATGGCATTAGCCGTGTACGTCGACCGGCCGGAAAACGCCTCGATTTACGTTACTGCCATAAGACCGTAAAGCATGGTGGAGGCAATGTAATGGTCTGGGGGTGATTTTCTGCTAACGGTCTAGGTCCAATACATCGAAACGATGGAATAATGGACCGTTTCATGTATAAAAATATCCTGAAAGATGTTATGTTACCTCATGCTGAATGGAATATGCCAATAAAATGGGTTTTTTCAGCAAGACAACGATCCGAAACACACTGCAAAAGTAGTCAAGCAGTGGTTTCAAGACAACCATCTATCGGTGATGGATTGGCCGCCTCAATCTCCGGATCTCAACCCTATTGAGAACCTGTGGGAGATTGTCAACCGCAGAATTAATCGTGAAGGTGTTCGTAATAAGGATCAACTGTTTGAACAAATCCAAAAGGCCTGGGCAGCGATTCCACAAAGTTTCATTGATTACCTGATCGAATCTATGCCTCGAAGATGCAAGGCTGTGATTAGACCTCCTAGCCACGGTATTTTACTTTCATGGCTGGCTAAAAAAAATTCTGACCGGCTAGCTGATGGCATGAGAGGCTAGCCTACATTTTTGTGGCTGGCAAGCCGCCTGATTTTTTCGGCTGCTTAGCTGGCTATTTACTTCAACACTGTGTTTCACCATCAGTAGGTTCATCAGGAAGAATCCTGATGAACCTACTGATGGTGAAACACAGTGTTAAAGTAATCAAAAATTAGATAAGTGTTTTTACTAATTTAATTTATTATTGCTATGCAGATGTATATATATATATATATATATATATATATATATATATATATATATATATATATATATATATATATATATATATATATATATATATATATATATATATATATATATATATATATATATAAAATATATTTATAGTATCATAATGACATATATACAAGTATAATACTGACAGCAATAACCAAAACAAAACAAACTTTTGCATGTATTAAATATTCATAAATGAAATACAAAGTTAATCAAAATGAAATAAAAACATAAATAATGTCCTAATTCAAAAAATGCAAGACTTAGCTCATAGACCAGCATTTGGATAGTTATCGTGTATGAAACAAACTGCATTCATTCAAAATGGTGCCAAGGAGGATCTCTTTCCATTCAAAATTAAACCAGTCGTGCTAAAAAGGCATTCAACAGGTACAAGATAAACAATGCAAGATAATGCAAGATAAACCTGAAACAATAGAAACTATGTAAAATAAGCAACATTAAACTTCAGAAAAAAAATTAATGTTTGCTGTTATTTTTGTCACTAGTATTAGTTTAATGTCAAAAATAAAATTATCTTCTACCTTGGCTATGGATGCTAGAATAGGGAACTTTTCTGCATTATTTTTCCAAAACAGCAAGGCTGGTGATTGATTATCACAAATGCCAAGATAAAGATTTATTTCAGCTTGCAACCCATTGCTATTCTCTAATATTGCTCCAGAGTTTAGTGAAGATTTTGCAGTTTCCTGTAATAAAGTCAGTCTAAGTTTTTTAAAATCCTGAGCTGCATTTGAGCTTTTACTATTTTGATTATTGTCAATGTATGACGCAGAGAAGTTAATTTTTTTATCGGTTCCTATTTGTGGTAGAATGTTTGAACCAAATAAAGAAGTTTTTATTTTGTCATAGCTGTTTTTTAACAAAATTTCACATTTTTCCTTTGTCAAAACAACATCACGAATTGCTGGATCAAAACAACACGCTAATTCAACTAAATTAATAACAACTAACCATTTCTCAATGCATTTTCTAACTAACTTTTTATATTGTTTTATCGCAGAAGAATCTGTGACTTGAACAATGCAACAATTTTTAATTTTAGTTACCATGAGTGGAAGGCAAGACAAATTTGGTGTTCTCTCGCTAACAAGTAGAGTCAGTTCTCGAAATGGAGATAAAAAATTGCGCAGTTCTTGCAGAAGTTCTAACTCTTCAGGAAGAAAACATAAATCATACTTTCCAATTTTTTTTAACACTCTATCAACATGAGTTTTTAGATCTAAGATAGATTCAATCATTTCCGAGGTACTATTTCATCTTGTTGGGACACTATTTTTTAAAGAACTGTGCTCATGACTTTTTATGACATCCTTTTTAGCTCAAAATCTCAAAATCATTTTTAGCTCAAAATGTCAAAATCTAGAAGTGAATACTCTTCAGAATACTCTTCAAGTGAACTCTCATCAGCTTGACTAACAGATTTAGTTAGCTGTGTTTGTGGAAGAATGCTTACATTTTCAGTTTCAATTTCAAAATCCAGAATTGGATTCTCTTCATCAGCTATTAGCTCGTCAACATGAGTTGTAATTCTTTTGAACAACTCCTCGTCTTTCACAGTTTCAATTTCATTCGATAGCATATATCCCTTAAAATGTAAAGCTTTTATTACTTCTTTGCATTTTCTTACTAGTAAAGTTAATGCTGAAATTTTTTTTAAGCCATCCGAGGTTAAAAGCAGATGAATTCCATGTGCGGTGCATGTTATATGTTCATGGCCTAATAGCTTTGATAATTTTTTCATATTAGCTGCACCATCAGTTGTGTTAAATAATAAAAAATGCTTATCTTGAGGTAAAAATTCTTTTAAAACAGTTTTAACAAATCGATAAAGTTGCTCAGAAGTGTGCGACTCCACTGGCTGAACAGCCAATGTGAAAATTTTAAATCTCCAATCATGCACAACACTTAAACGAATTCCAAAATAAGGTAAACGATTACGCTTGTCAGTCCAACCATCCATCATCAAAGTTCCACTTACACATGATTGTAGAACTTCTGAGACTCTTTGTTTAACAGAAGTATAAACATTTTTTAGGGCAGATCCAGATATACAGTCAGATGATGGGGCTGAAACGCTGTATTTTTTGAACAAAAACTATATATATATATATATATATATATATATATATATATATATATATATATATATATATATATATATTTTTGAATATAAAGCATAAAAAACAGCTGCGTACAAACTAAATTTATTCTTCTACGAAGAATAAATTTAGTTTGTACGCAGCTGTTTTTTATGCTTTATATTCAAAAATATATATATATATACATTCACGTACAACAAGATATGACATTGAAACATTATATATATATATATATATATATATATATATATATATATATATATATATATATATATATATATATATATATATATATATATATATATATATATATATATATATATATATATATATATATATATATATATATATATATATATATATATATATATATATATATATATATATATATATATATATATATATATATATATATATATATATATATATATATATATATATATATATATAGGTACGCGGAAATCGCGATTTACGGAACCGATTTTTATGCTAAAATTTTGGTTCTCATTTTTTTTAACACTTTTTTAGGCAGCGTAGAGCAGACGTATTTTTGTAGTATTTTTTTTAAGAAACATATATACACATAGATACTTTTTTGAAAGAAGAAGAGCTAATCTTGATTTTTCAAGACTTTTATGTATGGTTACTGAACTTTTTTATGGATTATTTTGCTCATGAATATTTGGTTGATGTTCACACATGAAATTGCAGTCGAAGAAATGTCGATCCCCCTTTTTTTATTATTAAAATAGTTTTCTGCATGCATTTCTTATTCACTTGCCAAATTTCAACGAAAAAAAAATACCAGCAAATAGTTTAATTTGTGTTAGATTAAGTTTACCACTTTTTTTAGGTAGTTCTAGGCAAACGTTATTTTGTGGTGATTCTTATTAGAAACATATATGAACCCAGACTATTTTTAAAAAACGAAAGGTTAATCTTGATTTTTTTATGACTATAATGTATGGTTAGCATACTTTTTTATGGATTATTTTTTCGAAAATTTTGCATGAAAATTTGGTTGATGTTCACACATGAAATTGCAGTCGTAGAAATGTCGATCCCCCTTTTTTTATTATTAAAATAATTTTCTACATGCATTTCCTATTCACATGCCAATTTTCAACGAAAAATAAATACCAGCAAATAGTTTAATTAGTGTAGAACTTTTGGTGCCTATTTTCGTTTTTTTGTTGTTGTTGTTTTTTTCGGTAAGCGAAATACGGGGGGGGGGGGGGTAAGGGGGGGCCGACTCTAAAAAAATTATTGCAATTTTGTATTATGTTGATTTTTATTATTAGATTAAAATTAAGGTGCAAAATATAAATAAAAGTGTTTTTAATTCTCTAACAGATTAAAGTTAATTTCTTTTATTTCATAATAATATTATAGTTAACTTATGTTTGAAACTAAAAATAATGATAAATGTAAAAACTTATTGTTTTCTTATGTTACATATATAAAGAATAATCTTTCAGATAAAGGCTCTTGCTTTTGAATGGATTGTTAAGTGATAGTATCAGTTGACAATTTTATTAACACACCTTATATAAATAAGTATACAAATCAGATTCTTCATTGGTTTATTCCTAACAAAAAATTTGTTAGTGTTTTTCAACTATAATAAAAGATATTATTGTTATTATCTTTTTTTACTTCGATTGTATACTTCTATAACTGGACTATTATTAAAATCATTATACTAGCATGCCTTATGTTTACTTATTGTTTAGACTCTACTAAATATTATGCTTATTTTTAAGATTTCATAAATATAAATAACATCGTTTATATATAACTACAACCAAATTAACATAATTTATATATAAACAAAGTATGCATAATATATACCATTATAAACCAAAGTATATACATTCCTAATGTTAGCGTATTGTTTAATAAATATATATTTTCATATTTTTACTGTTATATTTTGATTGTTTATTTTCATTTTGTTAATAAGGTTGTATCTTACACAAAACTGATTTGACGATTGTTACTTTTGTAACTTACTTTTGACAATTACATAGTGTTTTGTGTAATTTTACAATTTTTTTGTTATCTTTAGTCCAATCTACACAGTCTACCATTGGTAAATTTGTATAGGATAATTTTTAGTATTGATTATAAAATTACAAATACAATCAGCAACGAGTGGTAAGTTTAACAATTGTTACTTTTTAATATGTATGCATTTCTCGACATTTGCAAATTTGTTTTTTATTACAACTTTGTTAACCTTGAGATACATCTTCAGCTGCTACAATTGGTAAGTTTAAAAAAGCTATTATTTTCTAATCTGTTTATGCATGATGTATGCGTAAAACAATTATTTCTAATATGTGTATGCCTTTCTTATCAATAGCAAATAAAATTTTATTTTATTAAAACTTATTTTTTCATTTAGTTTCACAACCTTCTCTATAATCAGCACAACCTTCTGCTAGTAAAATTATGATTTAATTATTTTTCTGAATGATTATTGAATTCATAATATTTCTATTTACATACACTATTTAATACATTCTTATTATGTTATCCATCAAAGTGCAGTAGAAGTGAAATCAAGAGTAGTATTTAAATTTTTACTTGATTTTAGTGATTTATTAGTCTTTCATTTTATTTGTTCAGCCAATGACTTTCACAAATAATTGGTTTATATTAAATGTTAAATAATACCATTTAGTACTAATCTATTTACAATTCAATGTCATTAGATCTTACATATGGTGTCTATCAGAGATACATGTATCAGCACCCTGGACCGATTAGCAGTCGCTCATTTTTGTGATGGGTCCAGTTAGGAGGGAATGACGGGGAATCATTTAGCTGGACCTATCATCCCCTAACAGGGGTGCTAGGAGCTACAGCAGAAGAAAACTGTTGTGGAGAAGTTTGCAGGCGAAGACAGCATGGTAGCAGCTTTGTGGTTAATAGTGGCATACACAATCATTAGACACCACCATTCTTGTTTTTTTATTAAAAATTTATATGTAATATCATCAAGTTTGTTTTCCATTTTGTCTCAATTTTTTTCAAACATTTGAATTATTTATTTAAAATTTTTTTACCCAAAATAATTTAAAAATGAAGCATTGACAAGTGTAATAGTTTTAATGAAACATTTTGTATGTTTTCAATGTGATTAAAAGTTGTAGCATAAAAAGTAGTCAAATTGTACCTATAAATAGTTATAAACTTTTAAATACGATCAGGACTTTTTGAGGATTTCATAGCCCATATTAAATACAGTGTTAAAATTATGTGTAATATTTTATTGAGTTGATAAATATGAAAAGTCTTTTTTTTAGGGTGGATACTCCAACCTGCATTTTGTAATGTGATAAGATTTGTAAAGTTATGTCTCTAATTTAGAGAAATAACTATGTAACTGTTTAGAGACAAAGTTCTTCAAGTTTTATTCATCACAAAGTTTATTATTTGTACACGAAAATTAGTAAATTAATCTAAAGTATTAAAAAAAGTTGATTTCCTTCTGGACAAAACAAGCTGTATTTCGCTATCAATATTTCGTGGCGAATCCTTTGTTGTCGATCACAGCTAGACCCGCAAGCCGCCGCCATTAGCCGCTAGCCGTCGCCAAGCACTGCTTTATTTTTAGCCAGCTGTGAAAAATGCCTTCGCCAGCCATGAAAATAAGTCGCCATAGCCAGCCGTTAAAATCATAGTTAGTTAATTGATTTAAATCTTTAAATAAGTTTATGTCCAATTTTTTTTTTAATTTTATCATATCACCTATCACCAATCATGAGTCTCGTGTTAATATACCGTATGTTCGAAAACCTTAATCTTCGCGCTATAAAAAAAAGTCTCTTGCAGTCCGAAAACAGTAGTCAATATTTATCCATAAATAAAAAGAAAAGTCGTGCGCAATTTAAATTTTAAAATGAAAAGAAACAATCATTCTAAAGGTCCGAATTATCATTATTGTTTGTATATATATATATATATATATATATATATATATATATATATATATATATATATATATATATATATATATATATATATATATATATATATATATATATATATATATATATTAGGTACGTGGACTGAAATTTTTAAATTGAGCATATACTAGAATGTTATATATCATTAGAAAGCCCTTCAATACAGTATTTTAAAGATGAAAAAATTATCAAAAACGAACAATTCAAAAAAAAGTTATGACGTTTTAGTAGCAAATTTTAGATATATGGATTTATTGAATAAACTGGTTCCAAAATTATTTTTTTTTTCACTGAAATTGTTATAACTTTGTCAAATCTTATCCAAATGCCTATAACTTGGTACCAAAAGATAGATGTAAGAGTAGGCTACAAGTTTATATTAGTCTATAAATATAGGGGGTGTCTAGAGGGCCAGAGGGGGTACGGCACACTGTCGTAAGCCTTAAAAAATACAGGTTTTTCATCTGAAAGATTGTTTTTTCTGATAAATTTCTTTATCTTTATACACAAAAAGTTGTTCTAATTTGCTTCCATTCCATTTTCAAATATTAGTGGTCTATCTTATATTAAAGGGTGGATGTTTTCGTTACGTTTTAACACCCTCATTGTGAAATGTTACATTCTTATAAATACTTTAATCTTAAAAACACTGATTATATTTTGTGTTCAAAAGTATAAATTATACTTTCTTACTCTACAGCATTTACAAGTGGTGTATAAATTGGCATTAGGGGTGGGATATGTGCCACGCCTAACTCTTCCTCCTCCCCCCCCCCCCCCATCTTCTTTAGTCTTTGTAAAGAGATTTGAAAAAAGATTTTAAATTAAGTTTAATGAAAATAAGAAATTAGTATACAAGTTTATTTTACTACATTAGTTAGGAAAGGGGCGCGTGCCACAACTAACGCCCCCCCCCCCTTCCTTTCATATTCAAACTTGAAAAAAATGTCAACAGAAATTTAAAAACGTTTTTAAATTTATATATATATATATATATATATATATATATATATATATATATATATATATATTATATATATATATATAAATTTAATATATATATATATATATATATATATATATATATATATATATATATATATATATATATATATATATATATATTTATATATATACATATATATATATATATATATATATATATATATATATATATATATATATATATATATATATATATATATATATATATATATATATATATAAAATACGAATAGCGATAAATTAAAAATGCTAACAGAGTTAAAGAAAACGGATTGAAGTATAAACTAAATATTTTACAATTTTAAATTCTCCCTAATTTCTGCAGAAATTTACTTTTTTGGATTTGCATGTTTGCCAAGTTTGCTAATAACTTTTTGGTTACGCCAAAAAGTTATTAGCAAACTTTTTAGTATATTATTGTTTTCTTAATATATATATATATATATATATATATATATATATATATATATATATATATATATATATATATATATATATATATATATATATATATATATATATAGATATATATATATACTTTTTAATATGTAACATTCAAAAATTAAAAGTTTTTTTTTTGTCTTTCTATTTTTTAGCTTCAAAATGCTATCAATCTCACACCTTCGTTGGGGCTGACTTTGAAATCCTATTAATTTTACAATTGCTTATTAACTAATTTAACCTTCCTTGCAATTGTTATTGATAGTTTTTTAGAGTTTTGCTAAATTAAAACACAATATACAAACATATTTATGACATTTCACTGGCAAAATTGTCAATTTAGAAAATAAATTGGGTATCAAAACAGAATGGACAAAAACTAAAATGTTTTTAATGTTAATGTACCAAGTTAGGGTAAACGTAGCAATTTAATTTATCTAGAGCATCCTTATAGAACACAAATAATCATAATTAGCATTTATGAAATAATGCTAACACTAGTAGTAATGTCCTTTGGTTAAAAATGTAGGTAAACACCTACTTTTAAAAATAAAATCGTTGTTTTGTTGTTTTAGTCAAGTTACCCCAAACACATTTGCACGAGTTATAATCACTTCACAATCATTATAGTTTCTAAAATATACACAGAATATTTTGTACAATTGTGTACCAGAAAAAAAGTCTTAACAGATGGTTATTTTACAATTAACTTTTCAGGCCAATACTTGTGTAATTAACAAGCAAAATTATCAAAGTCAGCTCCATTATCAAAGTTACTGTAGGTACTTTATAAATTTTTTGAATAGAAGAATTAAACCCTTTCGCGACGCAGGGGTGTTTTTTCTCACTCACTCGCCAAGGCTAAATAACAATATTTAATAATATTCTAAAATATTTTAAAAAAGCATGTACTCAATAGGAGCACATTTTGTTAAAGACACATATACACAAAAGACTTTCTTTCTTTAGAAATTTTTTATTTATTTCTATAACATCTTCGGTAATATTTTGTCGCTAAGATATTTTAACTAATTATTTGAAAAACTTTAATATTTCAAAATAAAAATATAAAAAATTTTATACTTAGATTATTAGCTATAAAACTTAAAAGTCTATTTTTTTATCCATTTCTATAATCGAAGTTTTCGAAGGTGAATTTTTTCGCTAACAGTAAGTCGTAAAGATTGAATATTGCTTTTATCTGACTTGCTATTTTTACTTTTATCTTTCTTGCTTTTTAAAATGTAAAATAAAAATAATCGTTGCGAGTGGGAAATGACTTTGAAATCGCAAAATTTATGCGATTTAAATTCTATTTATAAAATTAAAGTTTATTTTAAGATTTGAAAACAATTATGTTAAAAATACTGTACCCCCCTCTCAAAGAGATGGAGGGGGCCGTAATTTGGGTTCTTCATGTTCCCAAGCTCCAATAATCGTAATATTTTGTAACACATCCTCATTTAACAAAAGTATTAAAACAAAAATTTTGGGAGTTCAAATCATACCTGGAAAAGTGTTTCATCCGTATTTCTTGAATCTTGAATACAGATGTTGTTAACATGATGTGATTATGTTATGTTAAATGTTTGAGTTAAAAAAAGAAAATTTTTATTCATAACATTATTGTGTTTATGTGAAAACCAACGCATGAGGAGGATTGATGTTTTGCATAAAATCAAGGAAGTTGGAGATAACAATCCTAACTTGTGCTCTATGGTTGAGGAAGAAGTGAAGATTAATATGAATGTTCATAACTTTAAAGATATAAAAGGGAAGATTAAAACATTTCTTGCACAGCTCAAGATCAAATATGAAAAGCATGGAAGAACCTGCTCTCGACTTGAGGAACGCGGGAAAGAATAGCTGGCGTTTGAACTGTACCCAAGACATACTCCTCCCACATCAAGACCAGAAAGACCAGCTGCACCATGGACTGATAGTTCGGAGAAAACTAAATGCCAATGCCTTGAAGCCCCCACTTTTGCAGGCCTCTTCACCTGCAATACCAAAAATAAACAAAAGAGTCAACAAAAGCTAAAGAATTAGATGTTAGCAAGCAAATAGAAAGTCTTTAAGATTTTGCACATGAAATCCCCTTCTCTAACCAGAAAGCAAAAATAAAAATAAAAACTGAGATGACTATGTTGGACGGCAAGGCAGTGAATGCTATAACAGATACAAACTCAGCTCAATCTTGCAATGTTTGTTCTGCCAAGCCTAGTAAAATGAACAAGCTAGATATAATTAGAGAAAAAGTTTGCAATAAACAAGCTAGAGCTTTAGGATTATCTACATTGCACTGTTGGATACGAATTTTTGAATTCATTCTACACTTGGGATATAAAATGGATATTAAAATATACCAGCCCCTATCTCCAGAAAATAAATTATCTGTAAAATCTCGAAAAAAAGAAATCAAAAGAAAGTTTAGAGAGGTATTAAGCTTAGTGGTTGATACTTCTAAGCAGGGATTTGGAAATACTAATACAGGAAACACTGCAAGGAGGGCTTTTCTAGCAGCAAAATCTTTCCCTGAAATAACTGGACATTTCCCTGAGTTAGTTTGGACATCATTTTAAGACTAAGAAACATATTAAACGCCGTTTACAGTGGATTCCACCTGAACTTGGATGCTTATAGAGCATACTGTTATAAAACTTCAGAGCTGATGGTGGAAACCTATCCTCGGTAAATTATGCCACCTACACTTCATAAGGCTCTGGAACATGGATTTTTAATTGCTGAGCATTTGGATCTTCCCGATGGAACGTATTCGGAGGTGGCTCAAGAAGCACAAAACAAGGCCAGACAAAATGCAAGACTCAATCACACATGCAAAATATCTAGAATCAATGTGATGCAGAACCAATTCCATTATTTACTAATAAGAAGCAACCCGTCATTTCTTAAATTGCTTCAGGAACCACGAGACATTTTCTGGTCCAAACCTTAATCCTGACGTACAGGACCTCCTCACAGGAAAGTTTTTTTCAAACTTAAACTTTTTTATGTAAAAATTCACTTATCAGGGATTACATATTAATGCCTAATAAATAAGGTAAATATTTTTTTCACATAGAAAGTATTTTTAGAACAAATTCTAGAATCTAAAAATGAAAAAAAAGTGCATTGAAAATTCAAGGCAGGAGGGGGAGGGAAGAGGGGGTAAGGGGAATGGTCTAAACTTGAAAAGTTTTTAATTACCCACTTTTAAAGTTTGTCTTTGAATTGGAACAATAATTTAATAAAAACTTCTATTACTTTACAAAATGTTGAGTTTTGGCCGCTTTTAGACCATTTCGCTTCACTGTGATCCAGGGCAAGAGGGATGCATATGAATGTCTTATCACTAAGCCGCAAATTATACATGTGAATATATATTATTTATAAATAGTTTAATTTTTATGAATATAAATAATAGTTCCGAATAAAGATTTAGGGTTACGAAATTATTATTTATATTCATAAAAATTATTTATTATGTATAAATGTTATCTATACATAATAAATATTTAGACGTAGATTTAAAAGTATACATATTAAATACATATTAATTTATAAATATTAAAAACATACATATTGCCATTAAACACCACACATAAAAATTGAAAATAATGATAAGAATATATTCTGAAACTATTAAAAATCTCAAGTTTTTATTAAACACCTGATAGTATGCATTGATGCGCATTTAAATTTAATTAAAAATTAAATAATTTAACTTTAAATTTAAATAAAGTTTAAATAAATTGGTTAAAATTTAAATAATCTAATTTAAATGCGCCAAGGCGCACTTAAATTAAATTTAAACAGGCGCCTGTTTTTGTTGTTTTTAATTGATTTTTTGTTGCATTTAATTGATTTTGTTTCTCCGCTGTGTCAATTATGTTCGAATTTTCTCCGTTGCGTCAATTATATTTCTCCGTTATATCAACTGTGTTCGAATTTTCTTCTTTAATAAGAAGATTAGAAATCTTTTTTTGTCGTTGTTGCTTATAATTATTATTGTTGCTGATGCTACATAGAAAAAAAACAATTAACAATTTTTCAACATAAAATTTTATCATATTTTTTGAATAATCAGTTTTAATTGGCACTTCAGTCACGTGACAAATTCCGTAGACAAAGTTTGCGAAGTTTTTCCATGCTTTATATAAGGTTACTTTCTATATATATATATATATATATATATATATATATATATATATATATATATATATATATATATATATATATATATATATATATATATATATATATATATATATATATATATATATATATATATATATATATATATATATATATATATATATATATATATATATATATATATAAATATATATATGTTTGTGTGCCACAAAATTTGAAATCAATTTTTGAAAGCTTTTCTCTCAACCAATTTTGCTCAAATTTTGCACACTTAATCATTTTCGATGACAATACAAGGAAATGGAAAAATTTGACCAAAAAAAGTTAATTAAGTTAACAAAAATTTAATTTCTATTTGCCCATATATTTTATTTATTTGATATGAATTGCGTATTACGTCACAAAAATCATTGATTTGCAAATTATTTGCAGTTTCGAAGACATTAAAGCGCAGCGATTCAAAACCTATTGTTTTAAGTTATTAAGTTAATAAGTCTTAAGTTATTAAGTTAAAAAAGAAAAATTTAGTAAAAACAGTAATTTTTAAATTAAAAAAAAAAAAACAGTAATTTTTCCTTCTACAAAAGATAACACAAAAAAAGAATTTCTAGGCCCAATAGAATTCTGCTTGCATAAAGCATGGATTTGAAAAAAGAATTTTTTTTTTGATTTACTGGTTTATATATAAAGAAGACTTTTTCAGATTAAGTTTAGACCGATTTTTTTAATCCATTATGCCATAGTAAAACGTTTTACGAAAAGTAAAATGATTAATCTTTCATAATATATCTGCTACAATTTTCAAAATCAGTTTTTGTCTGGCTGTAGGAGCGGTTTTAATTAGGTTTTTGTAATTATTTTAGCTTAAAGGTATTTTATTTGCGTTCTAGCATCCTTTAAAAGAATTTATGACTATTTTTCTTTGTTTTTATTTGTATTTTTTTTTTGGTTTTGTGATGAATAAGTTGGTCTAAAATAGTTTTTACTAATATTCGGGTATTCAGCTTAATTTTTAAATTTAAGTTAAAACCTGCTAAATCCTGCTAAAATCCCGTTAAGTTAAAACCTGCTAAGTCCTCTTCTTCCTTTCAGTCCGTCCTAATATTGTTTCAAAAAATATTTCGGTAAATAAATTGCAAAAACAATATAATCATTTTATTGTATAGTACAGTATTTGTATAAAATTGGCCTTATCATAATAAATAATAAAGAATTATATGATTGGTATCTATGCTTGAGTGATAAATCTTTGAAAATCGTATGCTCGAATTTCAGAAGCCGATTCTCCGATTTGTTTTCAGTAACTGAAAATAATTTGAGCTTGTACAACAAAATTAAAGTTGTTGTAGAATAATTTAAATTGTTACAAGAAAACAATAAAGGAATATATATATATATATATATATATATATATATATATATATATATATATATATATATATATATATATATATATATATAAGCTGATGCTCTTTAAACCACCTATTTCGGAAATTAGTTGTGAATTATGCATATCAAGTGAAAAAAATAAAACGAAGGGTAAAAAAAGAAAATTGAACCAACAAACCTCGAAAAACTGTTTTAAAAAATTGAAACTTGCTTTATCTGGTTGTATAAATATGTTCAAATCTGCTAATGCTCGTATTAGTAATATGAAAAAAAAAATTTACATCTAACGACCCTAGAAAGACATATAAACTATTACATGCAAGTAATAAGACAAAGATTTATCAATTAAAAAAGAAACAAAATAAGGAAATGAAAGAATTTAAAATTTTTTATAATAAAGTCATTAAAAATCTTAATTAAAGAGTTAAACTTTTGTCAGTTAAGCTTGAAAAAAGTGACAACAAAGTTGCACTCCTTCATGAGAAAAAAAGAATTACATGCAAAAAATTGTACTATGTAAACAAGTAGTTTAGCATGGCAGTAAATAAACATGAAAATTTGTCTTCTAACAGTTTAAATAATCCTGAAAAGGATATCGACTCTCCTAACACTAAAGTATTAAGCAAAGAAAATAAAGATTTTAATTTAAGTTCTCTTCTCCATGATCGCAGAATAATAACATTTCAAAACGGAAGGTATTCTAATGATATAAGAGAAGTTATTATGAAGTTTTTTGAATGTCAGCATGAACAAAGTTAATGAAGTTATCACTCTATATCTATCTTTGCTTGTTTTAAAAAAACTAGCAAAGATAGATATAGAGAAGCTTCCCTCAATTAGTACAAAATCTCGATTTATGAGTGAGGCTTTAGCACTTGCTCAACTTCAAGTTGTAGAAGAAATGATAAACACTGTAGAAATTAATTCGGGCAATTGTCTTCACAGAGACGGTACCACTAAACATCATAGACATTTTCAAAATTTCCAAGTTATTACCACAAATGGAAATACTTTAACTTTGGATTATGTGAAATGGCTGGCAGTGATGCAGATTGTACTATTAATGCGTTAACCAAAACATTAGATGATACATGTGACATTTTAGAAATAGCAGCAAGAAAAACGATTTTCCTAACCTTGTATGTTTTTTTAAAACTACCATGTCTGATCTTGGGCCAGTTAATCCACTGTTTAATTTAAAGCTTAAAGATATGAGGAAAAAGTTACTGCCTAAAGTTATAAAGAACTCGGAAGGTTTAAAAAAAGGCGAGCAAGCAGATTTCATTGAAATGTTTAATTTATTTTGTAAATTGCATTCATTATCTAACTTTGCAAAAGAAACTGATAAAACAATCAACTCATTCAAAAAGTTACTTTTAAGTACTAATTATGAAAGTATTTTTGCATTCAATACTACTGAATCAGGTGCCACTAGATTAATAAGAACTGCATGTAAAGCTTTTCATGTAAGGGGAAGTAATGAAGCTGGAGTTGCTGGGTATTTTAATGCATTTCTTGCTGGTAAAGGACAAAGTAAGTGTATGCTTGCACCTTTTGTTGGTAGCAGATTTAATATATTATATTATAATGCTGCAGTTTTGTATTTTCATTCAAAAGATATTTTAGAGTTTCTTCAAAATTGGCCAAATCAAAATAATCTTTTACTTGCAGTTAGAGAAGATATTAGCAACAAATTATATTTAGCAGAAGTGCGGGCTCTTGGAATAGTTGATAAAATAATTACAGGTCCACTTTAGCGGATAATTGAATCACAAAAGAGTATTCTTGATATGAATCCATTTTTGTTAACCCTAAAAATGAAACTTTCAGATTTGTGTAAAAATGCATCATTGATTATGATCTCGAAAACACCTATATTCAGTCCAAGTGATGTTAATATTCATAAAGATAATTTGTATGATAAATTATTTGAAGAGACTAATGACACTGATTTAAATATTTTAACACAGCAGGCATTAGAAGTAATTTGTCATTCTTTGTTAGTTGTTCTGGAAAGACAATCTGCTGATCAACTTCCTGGAGGTAAATATTGGCATCCTTCTGATAATATAAGTAAGGCTGCCGAGAATGTTCCAAGAACAAACAATGCTTCAGAAAGTGACTTTGCGGTATTGGATCTTTTAATTCGTACAAAGCCAAATGCCAAAATACAAACTATACAAGCTTATACTATGTGGTATAAAAACAAAACACTAGACTGGTTGGATAAAAAGACTTTAGATGAGCGTGACTCATTGCTAAAAAATGCTTCAACAAACTTTAATAAAATGAAAGATAAATACAAACAACGTCATTTAGAATGAAAGTTTGAAATGAGTGAAAGGTTGCCTAAAAAGCATAAAGCTAAAAAAACAGCTAAAGATAAAGCCTTCTTAAAAAAAGCTAAATCGGTTAATGAGTTGTTAAAGTTGAGGACGAAGGTATGGTTGACCTTAAAAGAAGCAGATGATGAATATGTTTTGTTAGTTGACACATTTAAAAGCAAAAAAATATTAAGAGCACAGTTGGATTTTTATAGGTATGTTATGGAAGTTAAATGTGAACCTAAACATTTTTACAAAACTAAAATGCATGGTAGTAAGTGAATAGACTTAACAAACTATGAGTTGTTCAGTAATTTACAATCAGTTATTAGAACAAGGACTTTTCCAGAGCCCATTGAGAGAAGAGTTATTCTTATTGAACAAAAAGAACGAGATATTTTGATTGCAAAACAGAAAGAAGAGTTAAGTGAAAAATTAAAGAATGCAAGACTGTCTCAATTAGCAAATCAACAGAAAACAAACATCTTGGCTGTCATTCTAAATGATGTTTATTATCTTTTTAGGAAATTTATTCAACATAAAATAATAAAAATCGACACTAAAAAATACTCTCGGTGTACAGGTGAAGTTTTTCGAGTAAACAAGTCAACTCCTAACTTAAAAAAACTTTGTTTGATGTGGTTTATGAGACTGAGGAAAATCAAGCAAGGACTTTTCCATTGCTTGTTGACCTTGAAAAAGGAAAGGTTATAGTTTTGTAAAAAGCCAATTTTACAATTCATTTGAAATAATTACTAGTTATATATATTATTAGTAATAACTTAATATAAATATATTACATATATTATAAATTATATAATATTATTATAAATTAGTCGTATATATTATTCTATAATATTTACATCTATAACGTTTATAGTTGTTATAACGTGTCGTATAAAGTTATTATATATCATTAGTAATATTATATTATAAACATGTAATAAATTATATAATATTATTATAAATTAGTCGCATATATTAATCTATATTATTTATATTGTTTAAATATATATATACATGTATATATATATATATATATATATATATATATATATATATATATATATATATTATATATATATATATATATATATATATATATATATATATATATATATAATATATATATATATATATAAATATATATATATATATATATATATATATATATATATATATATATATATATATATATATATATATATATATATATATATATATATATTTATATAGACTGCAGTGAAAAAACCGGCGTTGTCACGTTTAAGAAAGTATTTATTGATCATTAATAAAAGTCTTTATTTAAAGCAAATGAAACTAAGCAATTTAAAAAAGTTTATATTATAATTATTTTATCTAAAATTTATTCAAAAACAAAATATTTTGTAGTTATTTATACAAAAAAATTTTTTCTTTGCTTTAAATAAAGACATTTATTAATGATCAACAAATACTTTCTCAATACTTTTTAAATGTGACAACGCCGGTTTTTCCACTGAGGTCTTCATATATATATATATATATATATATATATATATAATATATATATATATATATATATATATATATATATATATATATATATATATATATATATATATATATATATATACATATATATATATATATATATATATATATATATATATATATATATATATATATATATATATATATATATATATATATGTATATATATATGTATATATATTATATATATATATATATATATATATATATATATATATATATATATATATATATATATACATATATATATATATATATATATATATGTAGAGATATATGTCGTTTATATTGATCTTTAATGTTGTAATAGAGTTATGACTATATTAATGTGTAATGTTCTACGACTTTATTGATGTATATATATTTTTCTGCTATATATTTTTTTTCTGAATATATATTTTTTCTAAAGATTAGTTGTGAACTGAAAGTTGTTTTATTTGTATATTGTTTAATGATAACAGATAGATTATTGCTTAAAGTCGTTGCGTAAAATTTTTACGCAATTATGATGGTAAAAAAAAGTGTTAAAAAAAAAACTAAAATAAAAAAACGAATTTTTTTGTCTAAAAAATTATCAAATTAGGTAGTATAAAAATGCAATTTTCTTGACAACCAGAAGTGCTACAAAATTGGTTTAACCCATTTTAAAACAAGATTAACATTTTAAATGCATTAAAATTAAAATTAACGTTTTAGCTTAATTATATTACGAGATCATAAAATGGACTGAAGTACCTAGTTTTAAAGTGATTAGCGACAACAAAAATTTGTTAGGACTTTAAATTTTTGGATAAGTGCTCCCAAACATGAAAATGTACGAAAAGTGCTACTACCCTACTTTAATTTGCATTTGTTGCCAAATGTTTTAAAATATTTTAACTTTAGGCAAATGCTCTTTGAATAGCCAAAAGTTTTAAAAAAACGGGAGTCTTGTTTAAATACTTTTCAGCGTTGATTATCCTTCCTCTGCCCCATTTGTCGACAAGCAAAGAAAGCAAGTATTCGATGTAAACTCGTGTAAAAATCGTCCGCATGACAAGTATCTGGAGGATTATAGAACTAACAACTTGGTATAAAAAAATCTTGTAGCTTATCTCTCTAATATCAACACTGACTTCCACAATGCTGAAATTTAATTTTCTCTAAAGGAAGCGAGCGCGAACGCAGGCTTCCGCTACCAGAAATTATACTGTCGAGTTACCGACGTTAGCGGTAATCGCAGAGGTCAGCCGGTGCGCAGTGCAATGCAACAGCCTCACTCTGGAAGAAGCCCCTTCGTGATCGGACTTTACTTCCCAGTCAGGTAAGTATAGAATAGAAGACAAATTTTAAGTACCGCTACAAAACTAGTAAATCGCGATAGTGGGTTTACTTTATTTTTAAATAAGTTATTTAGATAACATTAAAATCTTTCACGATTGTTCGGGATAAGAAAAGAAAAATATGACCAGATGTGAAAAAATAAGTTTAACTTTCACGCCAAAAAAAACAACAAAATAATAATAAATAAATAAACGATAAAATTAGTACTGTTATACTATTATTAAAGAAAAAAACATTGCAAAAATACGACTTATTTCCTTAAAGCAGATTTTCCCGGCGTTCTATATCCAACGTTAAATTTAGTTTGTTGGTAAATGTTTTATTTTTTGGCTATGCTATAGCTGTTCAAGTTCATACTAATCATAGGTAGACATGAACATTTTTTCTTAATTAAAAAAGTTTTTATTATAATTTTTGGTATTGCAGTTTATCCTCCTCCTGCTATATAGAGGCCACATTACCAAGGCACGCAAAGACGAGTTCAGCTCTCTAAAGAGTATCATAAGTCGCTTTACGGACCAAGAGTAAAGTGATTTTGGAAAGAACGAAGATATTACAGAGTGAAAGACAGAAGAAGTCGAGTTAGAAAGAAAGCATAGAGAAAGCGGACAGAAATTGCACACGATGTTAGAATGTGCTATACATACTGTAAATTAAGCCACCTAATTAATGTACGCGGATAAACACAAATAAATTTGTTAGTTTTTTTGTGTTTTTTAATATAATTTTTGTTGTTATTGTATTAAGATTTTCAAAATAATAAATTTTCAAAATTGTTTTGTTATAGTTTGTTTAAAGCTCATGTTTGTGGTTTTTTGATACCGCTATTTAACAAAAAATGTTAATTGATCCCAAATAATATAAAACATAACACAAGGGCGGAGACATAAACGAGGGGTAGATCACCCTTCCTCTTCCTTTAAATAATTTCAAAAGAATTTTTTTGTAAATAATTATTCAACAGAATGTTTATTTTATAATTTATCTTGGTCGTTGATTAGAATCAAAAAATATTAAAAAAAAACAACACATTAGCTTTTAAAAATCAAATATTTAAAAAAAAATTAAATAAAAAAAAAACTTTTTTTAAAAAAAGGAAATCATTTTTAAAAAACGAAATACTTTTTTAATAAAATAATTTTTTTTTAAAAAAATATTCTTTGTTAGTAAATATTCTTTTTTTAAAAAATATTTTTTAAAAAAATATATTCTATTTAAAAAGATATTTTTTTAAAAAAAGTTATTTTAAAAAAATATGTTTTAAAAAAAATATTTTCTTAAAAAAAAAAATAATATAAATAATAAAATAAATAAGCAAAAAATTAAAAGGTTTTTAAAAAATTAAATTATGTTTTTTAAAGTACTCCTTTTATTCTTTACACTTTAAATAAACAAATATATATATATATATATATATATATATATATATATATATATATATATAAACAAAAAATTAAAATATTTCTAAAATATTAAATTTTTTTAAAAATATAAATTTTTTCTTAAGAAATGTAGGATGTTTCATTTTATTTAAAAAATATTTATTTCAAAAAACATATTTCAATATGAAAAAATAATAATAATATGAATAATAAAATAATAACTTAAACAATTAAGAAATAAAATATTTACAAAAAGTAATAAGAAAATAGTAATATTTTTAGTTTATATAAGTTTTATTTTTATTATTTTTTATTTTATTTTTTTTTTGTTCTTTATTTCTACAATTTTTTTTATATAAGTTTATTTAAGCGTACGTTTTCGGTGATTTTTTTTCGTAATCTTTTTTTCGTATATTCCATTTATTTTATTATCTACATATACTTTCTTCTACTGTAATTCGCTTCATCTTATAAGCCTATTAACTAACCTTTACTTTTCTTCTTTAAAATTAATAAAAATACATATATTATTCTATCTACATCCGAATCGGCGTGTCTTAATTTATTTAAAGAGAGATTGATATATTATTGTATATAACTTTATAAATTTTTTTGAAAAAATATATTTATAAGCAAATATTTATGCTTCAGTTCATTATTATTTTTATAGAGTTTTGACATGTTTTAAAATCTTTTCAAACGAGTTATTTTTAATACTTTCTTTTCTAGTAGTTTTTAACTTACCGTCAATAGTTGCGTTGCACCTGATTTTTAATCTGTTTGTTTATGCATTTTTGAACATTAGTTTTTCAGATCTTTATATATCTTATTCTTTCTTATTTGCGTTTTTGACAATTAAAAAACATACTTAACATATTACATATTAAATCCGTGATTATATATATATTTCCGAAAAATTAATTGATATTTTTTTTTTTTTCAGAAAAAATTTATTGTTATTATTATAAATAAATTGTTATAACAGGGAAAAATTATTATTAAAAAATTTTTTTCAACGTTACAATTACCTAAAGAAAAATTAATAAAAAGTTTTCAAAAAAAGTTTATTGAAACTTCACGGATATAAACTATATCGAGTTAAAAACGAATCATATATACATACACCTTAAAATCGCTTCCACTAGTAATTGCTAAAAATGGTAACACAAAAACAGCTTAAAGACGCTCTGGAAAACGCTGATAAAATTGCCAAAGAAGAGCTTAAACAGGCTCTTCATGTAATTAAAACACTCACTGCCAGAATTGACGAACTTACTAATAGAATTGATTTGCAGGATATTGAAATAAAGTCCCTGTAAGATAGCAAAAGTAATGAAAAACCTTTGTTATCTAAATTAGTTGAACAAGTCAGCAAACCCCATACATTAGCAAACGTAGCTGTAGTGAGCGCGCTCAATAAGCATAATAGGGACGTGACTAATAGAGAGAAGAGAATTGTTGTGTTTGGTCTACCTGAATCTGTAAAAACTCAACCAAGCGATATAAATAAAGATGACACCGCGGAATTTTAAAAGGTTATGGCATCCTTAAGTAAATCAGTCAATATATTTAGAGTTGAACGTTTCAAAAAAAATAAGAACTTTAATTCTGGAAAACCTGCTCCTCTTATGATTGAAGTTGAATCGGTATCTATCAGAAACGACGTTATAGCATCGGCAAAACAATTAGCATCGGGTAATTTTAAAGATATATCTATACGCCCTGACCGCACAGCAGCAGAGCAAAGTGAGTTCAATTAATTCAAGAAAAGCAGCTAATTCTGGCCTTGAAAAGCTTGGAAAACTTGACAAGCCCTTTAGATTTGTCATCCGCAGCGATAAAATGAACGAATTATCTGCACTTCGTGACATAAACATGTATAATTTAATCTTTTTTTCTGAGACATGGTTTACTGAAATATCTGCTTCTCAATTGAACAACTACTCACTTTTAAATCATGAGGTACATTTGTTGCAAATTGCAACAAATGTACCTCATGATTTAAAAGGATTAGCTTATGCTGTAAGGTGTCGGCGGCTCAATTTTATTACCTTGGAAACTCGTAAAAGACGTGGTGACTTAATCCCAGAGTTTAAACTAGAAAACGGTTTTGAGAGTATCAATTGACATAATCCACCAAATCGTAGATTATCTTCCAACGGCCTAATGCGTTAATTCACATATAATAATGCTCGTCAATATTTTTATACAAATCGTATTGTCACTGATTAAAATAACTTGCTGTCAGTATTAAAAAAGGTTCCGTCACTTAACGCATTTAAGAATAGAATTGAGAAGTATTTTTTTTCTACAGTTGCAAACAGGGCATCTTTTACTGAAGATGAGCTGCACCTTTATTAATTATTTCGTGCTTCAGCAGCTACAAATATTGGCTTTTTGATACTATTTGTCATAGATAACTTTAATTAAAAGAAAGCAATCTTTTTATTCAATTGCTTTTTTTTTTACATAAAGTTTATATTTCACAAACAATAAAGTTTTGTATAATTTGTTGGTTTGGTTTGTTTGTTTTTTAATTATTATTTATTTATTCTAAGAGAAATTATTTAAATATATTACTTAAACTGATACTAATAGTGTAAAGAATAAAAGGAGTAATTTAAAAAACATAATTTATTTTTTTAAAAACCTTTTAATTTTTTGCTTATTTATTTTATTATTTATATTATTTTTTTTTTTAAGAAAATATTTTTTTTAAAACATATTTTTTTAAAATAACTTTTTTTAAAAAAATATCTTTTTAAATAGAATATATTTTTTTAAAAAATATTTTTTAAAAAAAGAATATTTACTAACAAAGAATATTTTTTTAAAAAAAAATTATTTTATTAAAAAAGTATTTCGTTTTTTAAAAATGATTTCCTTTTTTTAAAAAAAGTTTTTTTTTTATTTAATTTTTTTTTTAATATTTGATTTTTAAAAGCTAATGTGTTGTTTTTTTTTAATATTTTTTGATTCTAATCAACGACCAAGATAAATTATAAAATAAACATTCTGTTGAATAATTATTTACAAAAAAATTCTTTTGAAATTATTTAAAGGAAGAGGAAGGGTGATCTACCCCTCGTTTATGTCTCCGCCCTTGTGTTATGTTTTATGTTATTTGGGATCAATTAACATTTTTTGTTAAATAGCGGTATCAAAAAACCACAAACATGAGCTTTAAACAAACTATAACAAAACAATTTTGAAAATTTATTATTTTGAAAATCTTAATACAATAACAACAAAAATTATATTAAAAAACACAAAAAAACTAACAAATTTATTTGTGTTTATCCGCGTACATTAATTAGGTGGCTTAATTTACAGTATGTATAGCACATTCTAACATCGTGTGCAATTTCTGTCCGCTTTCTCTATGCTTTCTTTCTAACTCGACTTCTTCTGTCTTTCACTCTGTAATATCTTCGTTCTTTCCAAAATCACTTTACTCTTGGTCCGTAAAGCGACTTATGATACTCTTTAGAGAGCTGAACTCGTCTTTGCGTGCCTTGGTAATGTGGCCTCTATATAGCAGGAGGAGGATAAACTGCAATACCAAAAATTATAATAAAAACTTTTTTAATTAAGAAAAAATGTTCATGTCTACCTATGATTAGTATGAACTTGAACAGCTATAGCATAGCCAAAAAATAAAACATTTACCAACAAACTAAATTTAACGTTGGATATAGAACGCCGGGAAAATCTGCTTTAAGGAAATAAGTCGTATTTTTGCAATGTTTTTTTCTTTAATAATAGTATAACAGTACTAATTTTATCGTTTATTTATTTATTATTATTTTGTTGTTTTTTTTGGCGTGAAAGTTAAACTTATTTTTTTACATCTGGTCATATTTTTCTTTTCTTATCCCGAACAATCGTGAAAGATTTTAATGTTATCTAAATAACTTATTTAAAAATAAAGTAAACCCACTATCGCGATTTACTAGTTTTGTAGCGGTACTTAAAATTTGTCTTCTATTCTATACTTACCTGACTGGGAAGTTAAGTCGGATCACGAAGCGGTTTCTCTAGTCAGTAAGTATTATCAGTATTCGGTAAATGTTTAGTTCGTAATTGGCTATATTTTTAAATGGCGAAATTTATAAAGCAACAAGAAACAGTTTTTTTCAAAACTAATAATGATGATTCTCAACAAATCGAAAAAATATCATCGATTCTCCTCGACAAAATGGCGAAAGCTTCCTCTGGTGAATTAAGTGAACAAGTGGAAATTCATTACAGTAGCGACGAACCATCGGATAATGAATGCGAATATGAACAAAAAATTAAAAAACATCCAAGAAACTACGCTGAAGCAGCAAAATCAGAATTAAAAAAACGAGTTCTACCAAAAACGCTTATATGCGAAATAGAAGAACAATTTACATTGAACGACTTCTTAAAAGCATTAGAAAAAGAAGACTTGGACGAAGTACTTGAAGGTGTGCAATTTTTGAGACGAAACACAGCTATCGAAATCGTGATGAAAACCAACGATGCTAGATTGAAATTATTAGAAAATGGTTTGTATATCAACAATTACCAACATACCTTCAAAATATCAAATATAAATCGAAGGCCAAAACTAGAAGAAAAACGATTAAACCAAACACACGTATCAGTGTTTGGCCTTCCGATTGAGGCAAAACAATTTAAGATCGGAAGCTTTTTTGAAGACATGGGATACGGTAGGCATGTCTACACTAAACCGGTTATGAGGACAACGCCAGGAAAAGGCACACCCTACTACTCCGGTATCCTGGTTGCTGTCATGGAAGACATGCCGAAACCAATTCCAACCTCCCTAAACATCGTAGGGTATAAAATAAGAACTAGGCATAACGGCCAGGAAACAAACAATAACGCAGAAAGAAGACAACCTCGAGATGCAAATAACGAAGATTTACCCTTACTTATCCATCAACAACCAATATGCGAACCAGATACAAACAACTCAAAACTCGAAAAAAATCCATCTAATATAACAAACGAAGAAAACATAAATCAACCAACCGTTACCAAAGAGAAGATAAACTTCTTATTTGAAAACGAAAAAGAACAAACTAATAAAGAAGAAGGAAACAAACAAGCAACAAAACAGAAGAACGTTACTCAACACGAAAAGTCCAAAGAAGAAGAACGACAGACACTCGAAACAAGAAGAAAAGATTTCTACTTCGAAAAACCGACGAACAGAGAAGCAGAAGAAGAAGAGGAAAATCACTCGAAAGACGCCGAAGAAAGCAAGCGAGCGGAAGAAGCGAACGAAAAAGGTCGAGAAAAAATGGAGGAAGAAAACACGTGGCAAAAAAAACGCAGTGCACCACCACCAACTCCACACAAAAATGATCGAAAAAAAAGAATGGGTACGAGCAAAGAAAGAAACACGCTGGAAAATGGCTAAGTTTTTCTTATTTTTTATTTTTTCCTTAATTTTTATTAACGGTTTTTTTAAAACAAATTTACTATCAAACGAATATTTCAACACGAAATTAATTAACTCTAAACCACCTGAAGTTGGCGTTCCAAATAAGAATGCGCTTATTTGCAAATTCTTAATTACGGAACGCCTACGTAGGGATGGAAAATGCCATGACGCTGATAAATGGATATAATAAGCATTTTCTCAGTCAACGTTGCTGGCCTTATAAATAAGCAAAAACGAGATACAGTTTTAAATAATTTTAAAAAACTAAATTACGATTTTTATTTATTACAAGACACTCATTTAAATAAGTTACAAAACGATGAGTTATCTAAAAACTGGAAAGGCAGCGTTTTCACCTCTGCGGGGAAGACCCGCACTGGTGGCACAGCCATAATATGCAAACGCGTGCTAAAACCATACGAAAAGTTCGACGACGAAAATGGAATTTTTAATTACGTATTAACAAAATTAAACAAACAAAAAATTCTTTTGCTAAACGTATACGCTCCCTCGGGACATGAGTTTTCTAAACACAGAAAAAAATTATTTGAATTAATCGAAAACAAAATTAAACATATAAATTTAGAAAACGTTTTAGTAGTCTTGGCGGGAGATTTTAATATGGTTTTAAGCGAACTTGATAGGCACCCACAAATTTACAGGAAAAAATGCTCCTCAACTGAGAAACTTAAAAAATTAATTAATAAACTCGAAGTAGAGGACACGTGGCGTCTATTTAATCCATATAAACAAGAATTCACTTATAAAGCCACAAACAATATTTCTTATTCTCGACTCGATAGAATCTATTTAAGTAAAAAAACAAGACAAAATGTAGAGATAAAACACGAACCGATGGCGCATTCTGACCACTATAACGCGTGCGTTGCCTCCATTACCCTTGACAAAATAGAAATGGGTAAAAGCCTGTGGATCTTTAATAATAAACACTTAAAAAATAAAAACTATTTAAATCAAATTGAAGCAATTATTAGCAATAAAACATCCGAAAACGTAGAATCTAAAAAAGAAACGTGGGAAAACCTTAAAAGTGAACTTAAAGAACACGCAAAAAAATTTTGTAAACAACAGGCAAAAAATAACAGGATTGAAGAATATAAACTTAAAAAAAAATTTAAAAACGCAGTTAAAAAAGCGCACCTGAACCCGCGCATGCAGATTTTGAGCGCTGACATCAAAAACAAACTTAAAATTTTTGAAACAAATAGAGCGTATGGCGCGCAAATAAGAGCAAAAATTAAATGGCGACTTGAAGGCGAAAAATGCAGTCGCTCGTTTTTTCAATTAGAAAAGCTAAAACCAGCAAAACAAGTAACAACAAAAATAAAGGATAAGAACAACAACATTAAATCAGAAAAGGATGAAATCCTCAAAGAGTTCGAAAATTATTATAAAGAACTCTACGCAAGCGAAAAATGCGACGAAAAAAGTCAAAACTTTCTTTTTTCTAAAACATCCCCTATTCAAAAAGTACCCAAAACTTTAAGTAAAGAATTAGAAATGCCAATAACAACTATAGAAATTAAAAACGCGCTGAAAACGATGCAAAATAACAAATCACCCGGAAGCGACGGCCTCACCATCGAATTCTACAAGCAAAATATTTATTTGTTTGGGGAATTGCTGGCCGCAGCTATAAACGAAACTTTTAGCAGCGGTGAAATGTGCGAAAGTCAAAAAAAGGCAATAATCATATGTTTGTTTAAAAAAGGAGATAAGACTGACATCAACAATTGGCGTCCTATCTCCCTTTTGAATACAGACTATAAAATCATAACTAAGATAATTGCAAATAGACTAAAAAATGTTCTACCTCTGATTATAAACGAAAATCAAACGGCATGCGTCCCGCGTAGAACCATATATTACAATTTATCCTACACCAGAGATATTATAAGAATATCCAACAAAAACCAACTTGATGCGTCTATTATATCCATTGACCAGGTCAAGGCATTTGATAGAGTTGATAGAAACTATCTTTATGACACTTTATCTTTTTTTGGTTTTAATACCGTATTTATAAATTTTATTAAGACGATATATTACGACATAAGCGCGCAAATAAAAATAAACGGATTTTTATCTGAAAAAATTGAAATTCACAGAGGAGTAAGGCAAGGTTGTCCTCTTTCGATGATTCTATATATCATACAAGCCGAAATTTTCTCAGGTTACATAAGAGCAAACAAAAACATAAAAGGAATAACAGTAAACCAAAAAGAAACTAAAATCCAGCAATACGCTGACGACACAAACTTCTATTTAACAGGAGATCAGTCGATAAAAGAACTCGGTAGGGCCTTAGAACTCAACGAGCGAGCCACAGGAGCTAAATTAAATGTAGCCAAATGCCAAGGCTTGTGGCTTGGAAATAATAAAACAAAAAACAAAGAAAATTTTCTAAACTTTAACTGGGAAGAAAACACCCTTAAAAGCTTGGGTATTTACTTTTCCAATAGAGATTGTCTAGTTAACATTAAGCAATGGAACGAAAGCATTGCCACTATTCAAAAGAAAATTAAACGCTGGCAAATGTTTAACTTATCCTTTAAAGGAAAAAGAATAGTAATTAATCAAATACTCTTAAGTAACCTTTGGCACTTAGCTTTTACGTTGCCAATACCTAACGATAGAATTATCAAATTCATCGAAAAAATTGTTGAAAATTTTCTCTGGAGCAACAGCTCAATTAAAACAAACCAAAAAGTTTCTAAACTCCCTATTAGCCAAGGAGGTTTAAACATTATAGATATAGGCGAAAAACTAAAAGCCATCCAGCTGACTTGGGTCGCAAAAATATTTAATCACACCCAAACAGGCGCATGGAAAGACGCGGCGACGCATATTTTCAATAGTTATAGAAAAACTAATCAAGGAGAAAATATTTTTATCACAACCCACTCAAGTAGTGCAATTGATACTCTCCCTGTGTTCTACCAGCAACTAATTAAAAACTGGAGTCACATTTTTAACGGCGAGAGCGACATAAAAAATATGTCTATTGAGGAAATCCTCAACCAGCCTATTTTTTATAACAATTTTATTAGGGACAAAAACCACCAGACTCTAAAACCTAAAAAAGAAACTACCTTGAACCAAATATCCAAAATATCTGATCTTGCAAAGGTTTTTGTACCCGGTTTCTTGGATCACCAATTAACCGGTCTTAAACATGCAACATTTAAAAAAATTAAAAACTCCATTCCACGTGTTTGGAAAACAAAAATTAAAAAGGAAGGTCAATCTTATGACCACAACAAATCAAATTTCACCCTAAGAAACTTTATACACCCCCTAAAACCGGTTTTGATTACCGACCTCACATCAAAATCCATTTACGATTTTCTTATGAAAAAGAAATACAGTTTGGGTGTAACGACCCTGTTTACTAGGTGGAACTCTGTTTTTGAAAAGAGCATGACGGGCACCTCCTCAAAGGAATGGTCCCTCCTCTTTCAAAACATTTTCAAAAGAAATAATAACAACAAAGCAAACGAAATAAAATATAAAGCCATTCACTTTGCGCTACCCACTAACTCCATCTTTAAACGCAGAGGTCATGCACCTGATGACCTTTGTCCCCAGTGTATGAAAGATAGAGAAACTCTATCTCACATGATATATAGCTGCGAAAAAGTACAACCTTTAATTAAATACACAATATATTTGCTAAATAAGATTTATCCTAGCAGTAAACCTTTTAAAAACACTTTTAAATTTTATCTTTTCGGTTTTGTTGAAAACGCGCCAAAATTTTATATTGGTAATTTATTGCTTGACGAGCTTTTTTATTATGTCTATTCTATAAGAATGAGAGCTTATCATGAGAGAAGTATGAGCGCGAGAATAAGCCTCCTAAGAGCATACATATCTAAAATTAAAAAAATACTTCAGATCGAACACGACATTGCTAAAGAAAACAACCAATTAAACTCCTTTTTAAACGAAACTAAGGAAATAAGAGATATAAACGGTAACATAAACCTAGAAAATAAATTAAACCAATTTTTGAATTAAATCAAACAAACCTTATACTTTTTGAAAGACCCAAACTTTTTATTTTTTTATTTTAAATTTTCGCCTTTTCTTTTTACTTTTTTCTTACTTTTCTAAACTCGCTTATTCTTGATGCGCTCCGTTTCTCGACTTGAAAAGCATAGAAAAAACATTGTAAATATTTCTATGTAATTCTTGTCAAGTAGTCCACAAGGCAATTAGCTGGCGGACTACTGAAATATAAACACAATACCATCATGAACACAATGTCATGAAACGGCTTCCCGGTCGGTATGACTTATCCAACTATTGCACTTTCTAAGATCGTGTGCAATTCCTGTCCGCTTTCTCTATGCTATCTTTCTAACTCGACTTCTTCTATCTTTTACTCTAATGTATCTTCGTTCTTCTCAAACTCACTTTACTCTTGGACCGCAGAGCAGGTTATGACACTCATTCGTGAGTTGAACTTGTCTTTGTGGACCTTGGTATTGTGGTCTCCACAAGGCAATTAGCTGGCGGAGAATAAACCACGATACCATCATGAACACAATGTCATGAAACGGCTTCCCGGTCGGTATGACTTATCCAACTATTGCACTTTCTAAGATCTGTGCAATTCCTGTCCGCTTTCTCTATGCTATCTTTCTAACTCGACTTCTTCTATCTTTTACTCTAATGTATCTTCGTTCTTCTCAAACTCACTTTACTCTTGGACCGCAGAGCAGGTTATGACACTCCTTCGTGAGTTGAACTTGTCTTTGTGGACCTTGGTATTGTGGTCTCCACAAGGCAATTAGCTGGCGGAAAATAAACCACGATACCATCACGAAGGGGCTTCTTCCAGAGTGAGGCTGTTGCATTGCACTGCGCACCGGCTGACCTCTGCGATTACCGCTAACGTCGGTAACTCGACAGTATAATTTCTGGTAGCGGAAGCCTGCGTTCGCGCTCGCTTCCTTTAGAGAAAATTAAATTTCAGCATTGTGGAAGTCAGTGTTGATATTAGAGAGATAAGCTACAAGATTTTTTTATACCAAGTTGTTAGTTCTATAATCCTCCAGATACTTGTCATGCGGACGATTTTTACACGAGTTTACATCGAATACTTGCTTTCTTTGCTTGTCGACAAATGGGGCAGAGGAAGGATAATCAACGCTGAAAAGTATTTAAACAAGACTCCCGTTTTTTTAAAACTTTTGGCTATTCAAAGAGCATTTGCCTAAAGTTAAAATATTTTAAAACATTTGGCAACAAATGCAAATTAAAGTAGGGTAGTAGCACTTTTCGTACATTTTCATGTTTGGGAGCACTTATCCAAAAATTTAAAGTCCTAACAAATTTTTGTTGTCGCTAATCACTTTAAAACTAGGTACTTCAGTCCATTTTATGATCTCGTAATATAATTAAGCTAAAACGTTAATTTTAATTTTAATGCATTTAAAATGTTAATCTTGTTTTAAAATGGGTTAAACCAATTTTGTAGCACTTCTGGTTGTCAAGAAAATTGCATTTTTATACTACCTAATTTGATAATTTTTTAGACAAAAAAATTCGTTTTTTTATTTTAGTTTTTTTTTTAACACTTTTTTTTACCATCATAATTGCGTAAAAATTTTACGCAACGACTTTAAGCAATAATCTATCTGTTATCATTAAACAATATACAAATAAAACAACTTTCAGTTCACAACTAATCTTTAGAAAAAATATATATTCAGAAAAAAAATATATAGCAGAAAAATATATATACATCAATAAAGTCGTAGAACATTACACATTAATATAGTCATAACTCTATTACAACATTAAAGATCAATATAAACGACATATATCTCTACATATATATATATATATATATATATGATATATATATATATATATATATATATATATATATATATATATATATATATATATATATACATATATATATACATATATATATATATATATATATATATATATATATATATATATATATATATATATATATATATATATATATGTATATATATATATATATATATATACATATATATATATATATATATATATATATATATATATATATATATATATATATATATATATATATATATATATATATATATATATATATATATATATATATATGAAGACCTCAGTGGAAAAACCGGCGTTGTCACATTTAAAAAGTATTGAGAAAGTATTTGTTGATCATTAATAAATGTCTTTATTTAAAGCAAAGAAAAAATTTTTTTGTATAAATAACTACAAAATATTTTGTTTTTGAATAAATTTTAGATAAAATAATTATAATATAAACTTTTTTAAATTGCTTAGTTTCATTTGCTTTAAATAAAGACTTTTATTAATGATCAATAAATACTTTCTTAAACGTGACAACGCCGGTTTTTTCACTGCAGTCTATATAAATATATATATATATATATATATATATATATATATATATATATATATATATATATATATATATATATATATATATTTATATATATATATATATATTTATATATATATATATATATATATATATATATATTATATATATATATATATTTATATATATATATATATATATATATATATATATATATATATATATATATATATATATATATATATATATACATGTATATATATATTTAAACAATATAAATAATATAGATTAATATATGCGACTAATTTATAATAATATTATATAATTTATTACATGTTTATAATATAATATTACTAATGATATATAATAACTTTATACGACACGTTATAACAACTATAAACGTTATAGATGTAAATATTATAGAATAATATATACGACTAATTTATAATAATATTATATAATTTATAATATATGTAATATATTTATATTAAGTTATTACTAATAATATATATAACTAGTAATTATTTCAAATGAATTGTAAAATTGGCTTTTTACAAAACTATAACCTTTCCTTTTTCAAGGTCAACAAGCAATGGAAAAGTCCTTGCTTGATTTTCCTCAGTCTCATAAACCACATCAAACAAAGTTTTTTTAAGTTAGGAGTTGACTTGTTTACTCGAAAAACTTCACCTGTACACCGAGAGTATTTTTTAGTGTCGATTTTTATTATTTTATGTTGAATAAATTTCCTAAAAAGATAATAAACATCATTTAGAATGACAGCCAAGATGTTTGTTTTCTGTTGATTTGCTAATTGAGACAGTCTTGCATTCTTTAATTTTTCACTTAACTCTTCTTTCTGTTTTGCAATCAAAATATCTCGTTCTTTTTGTTCAATAAGAATAACTCTTCTCTCAATGGGCTCTGGAAAAGTCCTTGTTCTAATAACTGATTGTAAATTACTGAACAACTCATAGTTTGTTAAGTCTATTCACTTACTACCATGCATTTTAGTTTTGTAAAAATGTTTAGGTTCACATTTAACTTCCATAACATACCTATAAAAATCCAACTGTGCTCTTAATATTTTTTTGCTTTTAAATGTGTCAACTAACAAAACATATTCATCATCTGCTTCTTTTAAGGTCAACCATACCTTCGTCCTCAACTTTAACAACTCATTAACCGATTTAGCTTTTTTTAAGAAGGCTTTATCTTTAGCTGTTTTTTTAGCTTTATGCTTTTTAGGCAACCTTTCACTCATTTCAAACTTTCATTCTAAATGACGTTGTTTGTATTTATCTTTCATTTTATTAAAGTTTGTTGAAGCATTTTTTAGCAATGAGTCACGCTCATCTAAAGTCTTTTTATCCAACCAGTCTAGTGTTTTGTTTTTATACCACATAGTATAAGCTTGTATAGTTTGTATTTTGGCATTTGGCTTTGTACGAATTAAAAGATCCAATACCGCAAAGTCACTTTCTGAAGCATTGTTTGTTCTTGGAACATTCTCGGCAGCCTTACTTATATTATCAGAAGGATGCCAATATTTACCTCCAGGAAGTTGATCAGCAGATTGTCTTTCCAGAACAACTAACAAAGAATGACAAATTACTTCTAATGCCTGCTGTGTTAAAATATTTAAATCAGTGTCATTAGTCTCTTCAAATAATTTATCATACAAATTATCTTTATGAATATTAACATCACTTGGACTGAATATAGGTGTTTTCGAGATCATAATCAATGATGCATTTTTACACAAATCTGAAAGTTTCATTTTTAGGGTTAACAAAAATGGATTCATATCAAGAATACTCTTTTGTGATTCAATTATCCGCTAAAGTGGACCTGTAATTATTTTATCAACTATTCCAAGAGCCCGCACTTCTGCTAAATATAATTTGTTGCTAATATCTTCTCTAACTGCAAGTAAAAGATTATTTTGATTTGGCCAATTTTGAAGAAACTCTAAAATATCTTTTGAATGAAAATACAAAACTGCAGCATTATAATATAATATATTAAATCTGCTACCAACAAAAGGTGCAAGCATACACTTACTTTGTCCTTTACCAGCAAGAAATGCATTAAAATACCCAGCAACTCCAGCTTCATTACTTCCCCTTACATGAAAAGCTTTACATGCAGTTCTTATTAATCTAGTGGCACCTGATTCAGTAGTATTGAATGCAAAAATACTTTCATAATTAGTACTTAAAAGTAACTTTTTGAATGAGTTGATTGTTTTATCAGTTTCTTTTGCAAAGTTAGATAATGAATGCAATTTACAAAATAAATTAAACATTTCAATGAAATCTGCTTGCTCGCCTTTTTTTAAACCTTCCGAGTTCTTTATAACTTTAGGCAGTAACTTTTTCCTCATATCTTTAAGCTTTAAATTAAACAGTGGATTAACTGGCCCAAGATCAGACATGGTAGTTTTAAAAAAACATACAAGGTTAGGAAAATCGTTTTTCTTGCTGCTATTTCTAAAATGTCACATGTATCATCTAATGTTTTGGTTAACGCATTAATAGTACAATCTGCATCACTGCCAGCCATTTCACATAATCCAAAGTTAAAGTATTTCCATTTGTGGTAATAACTTGGAAATTTTGAAAATGTCTATGATGTTTAGTGGTACCGTCTCTGTGAAGACAATTGCCCGAATTAATTTCTACAGTGTTTATCATTTCTTCTACAACTTGAAGTTGAGCAAGTGCTAAAGCCTCACTCATAAATCGAGATTTTGTACTAATTGAGGGAAGCTTCTCTATATCTATCTTTGCTAGTTTTTTTAAAACAAGCAAAGATAGATATAGAGTGATAACTTCATTAACTTTGTTCATGCTGACATTCAAAAAACTTCATAATAACTTCTCTTATATCATTAGAATACCTTCCGTTTTGAAATGTTATTATTCTGCGATCATGGAGAAGAGAACTTAAATTAAAATCTTTATTTTCTTTGCTTAATACTTTAGTGTTAGGAGAGTCGATATCCTTTTCAGGATTATTTAAACTGTTAGAAGACAAATTTTCATGTTTATTTACTGCCATGCTAAACTACTTGTTTACATAGTACAATTTTTTGCATGTAATTCTTTTTTTCTCATGAAGGAGTGCAACTTTGTTGTCACTTTTTTCAAGCTTAACTGACAAAAGTTTAACTCTTTAATTAAGATTTTTAATGACTTTATTATAAAAAATTTTAAATTCTTTCATTTCCTTATTTTGTTTCTTTTTTAATTGATAAATCTTTGTCTTATTACTTGCATGTAATAGTTTATATGTCTTTCTAGGGTCGTTAGATGTAAATTTTTTTTTTCATATTACTAATACGAGCATTAGCAGATTTGAACATATTTATACAACCAGATAAAGCAAGTTTCAATTTTTTAAAACAGTTTTTCGAGGTTTGTTGGTTCAATTTTCTTTTTTTACCCTTCGTTTTATTTTTTTCACTTGATATGCATAATTCACAACTAATTTCCGAAATAGGTGGTTTAAAGAGCATCAGCTTATATATATATATATATATATATATATATATATATATATATATATATATATATATATATATATATATATATATATATATATATATTCCTTTATTGTTTTCTTGTAACAATTTAAATTATTCTACAACAACTTTAATTTTGTTGTACAAGCTCAAATTATTTTCAGTTACTGAAAACAAATCGGAGAATCGGCTTCTGAAATTCGAGCATACGATTTTCAAAGATTTATCACTCAAGCATAGATACCAATCATATAATTCTTTATTATTTATTATGATAAGGCCAATTTTATACAAATACTGTACTATACAATAAAATGATTATATTGTTTTTGCAATTTATTTACCGAAATATTTTTTGAAACAATATTAGGACGGACTGAAAGGAAGAAGAGGACTTAGCAGGTTTTAACTTAACGGGATTTTAGCAGGATTTAGCAGGTTTTAACTTAAATTTAAAAATTAAGCTGAATACCCGAATATTAGTAAAAACTATTTTAGACCAACTTATTCATCACAAAACCAAAAAAAAAATACAAATAAAAACAAAGAAAAATAGTCATAAATTCTTTTAAAGGATGCTAGAACGCAAATAAAATACCTTTAAGCTAAAATAATTACAAAAACCTAATTAAAACCGCTCCTACAGCCAGACAAAAACTGATTTTGAAAATTGTAGCAGATATATTATGAAAGATTAATCATTTTACTTTTCGTAAAACGTTTTACTATGGCATAATGGATTAAAAAAATCGGTCTAAACTTAATCTGAAAAAGTCTTCTTTATATATAAACCAGTAAATCAAAAAAAAAATTCTTTTTTCAAATCCATGCTTTATGCAAGCAGAATTCTATTGGGCCTAGAAATTCTTTTTTTGTGTTATCTTTTGTAGAAGGAAAAATTACTGTTTTTTTTTTTTTAATTTAAAAATTACTGTTTTTACTAAATTTTTCTTTTTTAACTTAATAACTTAAGACTTATTAACTTAATAACTTAAAACAATAGGTTTTGAATCGCTGCGCTTTAATGTCTTCGAAACTGCAAATAATTTGCAAATCAATGATTTTTGTGACGTAATACGCAATTCATATCAAATAAATAAAATATATGGGCAAATAGAAATTAAATTTTTGTTAACTTAATTAACTTTTTTTGGTCAAATTTTTCCATTTCCTTGTATTGTCATCGAAAATGATTAAGTGTGCAAAATTTGAGCAAAATTGGTTGAGAGAAAAGCTTTCAAAAATTGATTTCAAATTTTGTGGCACACAAACATATATATATTTATATATATATATATATATATATATATATATATATATATATATATATATATATATATATATATATATATATATATATATATATATATATATATATATATATATATATATATATATATATATATATATATATATATATATATATATATATATATATATATATATATATAGAGAAAGTAACCTTATATAAAGCATGGAAAAACTTCGCAAACTTTGTCTACGGAATTTGTCACGTGACTGAAGTGCCAATTAAAACTGATTATTCAAAAAATATGATAAAATTTTATGTTGAAAAATTGTTAATTGTTTTTTTTCTATGTAGCATCAGCAACAATAATAATTATAAGCAACAACGACAAAAAAAGATTTCTAATCTTCTTATTAAAGAAGAAAATTCGAACACAGTTGATATAACGGAGAAATATAATTGACGCAACGGAGAAAATTCGAACATAATTGACACAGCGGAGAAACAAAATCAATTAAATGCAACAAAAAATCAATTAAAAACAACAAAAACAGGCGCCTGTTTAAATTTAATTTAAGTGCGCCTTGGCGCATTTAAATTAGATTATTTAAATTTTAACCAATTTATTTAAACTTTATTTAAATTTAAAGTTAAATTATTTAATTTTTAATTAAATTTAAATGCGCATCAATGCATACTATCAGGTGTTTAATAAAAACTTGAGATTTTTAATAGTTTCAGAATATATTCTTATCATTATTTTCAATTTTTATGTGTGGTGTTTAATGGCAATATGTATGTTTTTAATATTTATAAATTAATATGTATTTAATATGTATACTTTTAAATCTACGTCTAAATATTTATTATGTATAGATAACATTTATACATAATAAATAATTTTTATGAATATAAATAATAATTTCGTAACCCTAAATCTTTATTCGGAACTATTATTTATATTCATAAAAATTAAACTATTTATAAATAATATATATTCACATGTATAATTTGCGGCTTAGTGATAAGACATTCATATGCATCCCTCTTGCCCTGGATCACAGTGAAGCGAAATGGTCTAAAAGCGGCCAAAACTCAACATTTTGTAAAGTAATAGAAGTTTTTATTAAATTATTGTTCCAATTCAAAGACAAACTTTAAAAGTGGGTAATTAAAAACTTTTCAAGTTTAGACCATTCCCCTTACCCCCTCTTCCCTCCCCCTCCTGCCTTGAATTTTCAATGCACTTTTTTTTCATTTTTAGATTCTAGAATTTGTTCTAAAAATACTTTCTATGTGAAAAAAATATTTACCTTATTTATTAGGCATTAATATGTAATCCCTGATAAGTGAATTTTTACATAAAAAAGTTTAAGTTTGAAAAAAACTTTCCTGTGAGGAGGTCCTGTACGTCAGGATTAAGGTTTGGACCAGAAAATGTCTCGTGGTTCCTGAAGCAATTTAAGAAATGACGGGTTGCTTCTTATTAGTAAATAATGGAATTGGTTCTGCATCACATTGATTCTAGATATTTTGCATGTGTGATTGAGTCTTGCATTTTGTCTGGCCTTGTTTTGTGCTTCTTGAGCCACCTCCGAATACGTTCCATCGGGAAGATCCAAATGCTCAGCAATTAAAAATCCATGTTCCAGAGCCTTATGAAGTGTAGGTGGCATAATTTACCGAGGATAGGTTTCCACCATCAGCTCTGAAGTTTTATAACAGTATGCTCTATAAGCATCCAAGTTCAGGTGGAATCCACTGTAAACGGCGTTTAATATGTTTCTTAGTCTTAAAATGATGTCCAAACTAACTCAGGGAAATGTCCAGTTATTTCAGGGAAAGATTTTGCTGCTAGAAAAGCCCTCCTTGCAGTGTTTCCTGTATTAGTATTTCCAAATCCCTGCTTAGAAGTATCAACCACTAAGCTTAATACCTCTCTAAACTTTCTTTTGATTTCTTTTTTTCGAGATTTTACAGATAATTTATTTTCTGGAGATAGGGGCTGGTATATTTTAATATCCATTTTATATCCCAAGTGTAGAATGAATTCAAAAATTCGTATCCAACAGTGCAATGTAGATAATCCTAAAGCTCTAGCTTGTTTATTGCAAACTTTTTCTCTAATTATATCTAGCTTGTTCATTTTACTAGGCTTGGCAGAACAAACATTGCAAGATTGAGCTGAGTTTGTATCTGTTATAGCATTCACTGCCTTGCCGTCCAACATAGTCATCTCAGTTTTTATTTTTATTTTTGCTTTCTGGTTAGAGAAGGGGATTTCATGTGCAAAATCTTAAAGACTTTCTATTTGCTTGCTAACATCTAATTCTTTAGCTTTTGTTGACTCTTTTGTTTATTTTTGGTATTGCAGGTGAAGAGGCCTGCAAAAGTGGGGGCTTCAAGGCATTGGGTTTGACCATACAGTGATGGCAACTTATTCCAGTTTCAACGGAAAAATTGCAATTTGGAACAAGTATTTTTTATTTTCAACACCTGTTGAAAGATCTGTGTCATCAAACCTTTGATTGTATACACTTTGAGATGAGGCTCCATCCATTCTAGCTTTCAGATAGAATTTTCCAGTTGTTTCCGATCCATCTCGACACTCTGCATAAAATATATTTACAATTCTTTATAAAGTGTGGTTCACCATTGACTGAACATAACATTTGGCAGATATTTCTAAAATTTCAAAGTTTTCTGTATAACATTTGGACTTTGCATCAAATTTTACTTTGACTGAAGGGTATATCTCTGCATTCTGTTTTAGTGAAGAGTTTCTAATAAATTGATATTGTGAATCACTGAGATCGCAAATTATCTTTAATGCAAGGGCCCCTTCTGCTTTCATCATTATTGGATTCGTTTTTGTATTTTCAATAACTTTCCTGGCTAGAGCTGGATTTTTAACAGGATGTTTAATAACTTTTGAAAAGTCGGTCTTTCCTGGGCTTGATCAACGTAGCAGCACAGGCAAGTTCTTCGGTACAATGGTCACCAATCAAACTAAAAAAATATTTTATATTTTTAGAAAAATGTACTCATTTAAATAAAATTAGCAACCAAAAACGTAGCATATAGATTTTAATATACCAGGATACCTTTCTCCCTTTAGTTCTCTCCGAACTATCAGTCCATAGTGCTGCTGGTCTTTCTGGTCTTGATGTGGGAGGAGTATGTCTTGGGTACAGTTCAAACGCCAGCTATTCTTTCCCGCGTTCCTCAAGTCGAGAGCAGGTTCTTCCATGCTTTTCATATTTGATCTTGAGCTGTGCAAGAAATGTTTCAATCTTCCCTTTTATATCTTTAAAGTTATGAACATTCATAATAATCTTCACTTCTTCCTCAACCACATATCACAATTTGGGATTATTATTTCCAACTTCCTTGATTTTATGCAAAACATCAATCCTCCTCATGCGTAGGTTTTCACATAAACACAATAATGTTATGAATAAAAATTTTCTTTTTTTAACTCAAACATTCAACATAACATAATCACATCATGTTAACAACATCTGTATTCAAGATTCAAGAAATACGGATGAAACACTTTTCCAGGTATGATGTGAACTCCCAAAATTTTTGTTTTAATACTATTGTCAAATGAGGATGTGTTACAAAATATTACGATTATTGGAGCTTGGGAACATGAAGAACCCAAATTTTGGCCCCCTCCAACTCTTTGAGAGGGGGGTACAGTATTTTAAAAATAATTGTTTTCAAAACTTTAAATAAAACTTAATTTTATCAATAGAATTCAAATTTTATAAAAAAATCTTTTGACATTCAGAAGTAATGACCACGTACAGTTTATAACCCCCTCATTGTGAGGGAAAAATATTTTACACAGATTTTTATTTTTTATACTTATGCCTATAAATCCATTTCGGGAAATTTGGGGCAGCTGATTTTTTTTTTAGTTATCCATGGTAACATCCTGTAGGATAAAAAAGTCATTTCAGGGTGGAACTCTGCGAAACTTTTGAGATATATTATTTTCAAAAACAATATTTATCGGAAAATTTATATTTTCACCTAATTACTCATTTGGCAAAAGCTATATTCAATATTTTATGATTTTTACTTTTGAAAAAGATAAAAGAATGCCTAAATAAAGCTTTATGAACAAAAAAAAAAAAAAAATCATCTAAATGAGTAAAAAAAATAAAAATTAGAAAAGCTCACGAATTTTAGGGAACTTTTTTAACCTTCTACTAAGTAGGAAAAAGTGCTTCTCTGATTAGCATAGTAGACATAAGAGAACAAAAATATATATTTTTCTTATCATTTGATATTTTTTCTCAAAGTTGTAAAATAAAGTTAATGAAAATATGAAAGTTGTAAAAAAAAAAAGGTGTTATAAACGATAAAAAAAAACTTGCAGTTGTACTTTTTTGTTGAAAATTTATAACAAACGTCTTTTAAATCCATGTCCTGTTCAAAAACATAAATACCAAACTTATATATTTTTAGATAATACTAGCAGTAAAATTCATTAAAAAAAGTCATTTTTTGTTTTAAAAAGTTTCGAACTATGGCCACTTTTTTGAAGTTTTGCACCACTGTGCACAGGTCTAATAAAGAACATTAAACAATTTATTAAAAAAAATTTAAGGGGGCGTCCCGATTTAATTTTTAAGTTTTTATGCACCTCTGCAAGAATTTTGGTTGCTTAACTGTTTGGGACAAATATCTTAACATGACATTCTTAGAGGAATGGATGGATGGAGTCAAATGGTTAACTAAAAGCCAAAAAATTAACCTCCTTGGCAATCCTCGATGCATTTACATCAATGCATGTTTGGTTAAACTAATTATACCATGTTAGAAAAGAATTCTAAATATAACTTTTTATTTATTTACTCATGTCATTGAAAGTAATAAAAAAATTTATGTGGGCTTTTTTTCTGGAATAAACATTTTTACAAAAGTCAGATAAAAAATCTCGTTTATAATAATAAAATTGCCAATATAATATTGAACAAAACATTATCTATTAATAAAAGTAAAAAACAAATCATAATTCTATAATTATCTTTTTAATAAGTTAAAGATCGAAAATAAGTTTTATAACAAACCAGTTTTTTATTGTTTTGTAAAACAAACATGGCACATTTTTTAATGGCAATATTCTTCAATTACAAAAAAATTCTATTTAGAATTATTAACTGTTCCAATCGCTTCACTCATATTTTTACTAAAAAAGTCTAGTTTAAAATTAAAATTTAATTTGAATAAAATCTAAATTTGAATAAGCTTCGAAAACATTTTTGAAAAAAGCAAAACTAAATTATTTTTTATAAATTTCAAAATATTCAGATTAGTATCAAGAAATAAAATCTTTTTTTATTTACGAATTTAAATGTTTTTTTTGCGTCTCTGTGTTTACTGGGATGGTCCCAAGCCGGCTTCCCAGTGAAAAAGCGCACATGGGTTACGCGTGGATTTTTTCCATATGTAACCCATGTGGGGATTATTATTTTGTCCCATGTGGGTTTCATATGGTAAATCCCACATGGATTCCATATGGTAAATCCCATATGGGATACGCGTGGGTTTTTACCATATGTAACCCATATGGGGATTATTATTTTGTCCCATGTGGGTTTCATATGGCAAATCCCACATGGGTTTTATGTGGTAAATCCTACATGGGATATAGGTGGAAAATACTACATGTTATAGATCTTAAATGCCACATATTATAATCCAAATGGTATTAAAGTAGTCAATACTAGACAAATGAAAGTCCGAATGCTTCTATAATAGTTTTTAAAATTCTTTTAATTTAAAAATTACTTAAATAGTAATTTAAAATTAATCATCGAAGCTTTCAGAGAGGCTTAACTTAATCTGGTATTTGCTACTTTATCCCATTTGGTATTCAAAATGTGTAGCATTTTTGATCTTTTACATGTGATATTTTCCACCTATAACCTATGTGGGATTTACCTTAAACTATTATAACGAAATTTTATAAAATTAAAAAACGTGTTGCAAAATGAATTTATTTTAAAATAAATGCTATTAATCAATACATCCAAAATGAATATTAAAAATATTATTTTTTCTTTTGCGATTTACACGCCGTTTTTTGTCGACTGAATTAATTAAATCACTTCGAATTGCATAATACCAAGGTTTTTAGTATCTTCTAACTTTCTTCAAACATTTTCTAAAAAAAAAATACAAATATATATATATATAAATATATATATATATATATATATATATATATATATATATATATATATATATATATATATATATATATATATATATATATATAGAGAGAGAGAGAGAGAGAGAGAGAGAGGAGAGAGAGGGAGAGAGAGGGAGAGAGAGGGAGAGAGAGAGAGAGAGCAATTTTAATAAGGAACCTTATTAGTCGAGCAATTTTAATTATTAGCCAGGTTTATGTCATTAATGACTACAATATTTCACAAATAATTATTTCCTAATTTATTACTTAAAATGACTAACGTATTATGGGTAATTGAACACATATTATGCGTAAGGAGCTTGAACCCATGAGGAGAATCCTAAAAAAAAGTGATCAATTAGGATAAGTAATTAAACAAAAAAACGAAAACAAAAATGTAAAAACCTACTTTTTCAATGATGTAGACGTTGGGTGCAATAGCCACTGGATGCAAAAGTATCTTTACTTTTTCGTCACACACACGGCCTTCTATAATAACAGGCCTTGACATTGCGCAAAATGCCGTAAAAACTGAAGGCCGATTAAACTTTCACTTTTACTTATATTGATATATTTTTATATTAGGTAGGGTGTAATGGCAGTCTATGTTTTCTAATAATAATCTCTTGTAAAGACGGAAATATAAAAAGAAAACCAAAAAATTGTTAAAAGATAATCATATTTTTCGTACTTCAAATTTCATTAAGAATATTTATGTAATATTAAATAGTATCAATAACAAGCAGAACCATAACAAAGTATATATCTATATATTAGAAAGATAACTGTATTTTTAATTTTTTTTTGTTAAAAACGGTAACAATAAAAATCACCAACAATAAAAAACACCAACAAAAGTAGATTCAAGCAAAAAGTTTTATCAATATATCTCAACAGGGTAAATATTTACAAATCCAAACATATTGAGAGACATATAGGCTAATGAGAAAATAAAAAACATAACAAGTAAATAGCATAATTAATTACAAAACTAATTTTCACATAAATTATGATAGCTTTAGTATTTTGCAAGTGGTAATTAGTGAGTAATTCTTTAGAAGAATATCAGAATATACTCTGCATTGTTTTTTTGTGATTTTAAATTTATATTTAGCAGCAATGAACTTAAACTGAGTAACACAAAATGTTCTGCATAAAGGGTCAGTAGCACCTTGAAAAAAAGCAAAATATTGACCATTAAACAAGAGTATCAGAAGGAATTTCAAGTCTGCCTCTGTTTAGGCTATACAGATAACTTTCATATTTATAATAATAATTGGTAGAATCATCATAAATTTTTATTTATGAAACATACAGGCTATTGCCTGTAGGTTTCATAAAATTTGACAATTCAGCAATATCTCGTAGCAGTTGTAACTGTTGATCACCAACTGAGTGGATTTCTCCGCATAATTCATTTCTAAACCGAATGCCAGTACCAGGTGCTTTGACATTAACAACACTCTGGATGCGTTCTTAGTGCAGCTACTGTTTCTTCGCAAAAAACAGACAAACAAAACTATACATATTGTCTATCTATTGGTTTTGGATAAACTGATTTAGCTTTAAGTTTAGAGAGTTTAAAAAGACTATTGCACTCAGTTTTATATAAAGTTTCTAAATCACTCCACTTAGCCAAAGCCAGTTCTTTATTGTTCAAAAATTGAAGTTTGTCAGTCTTTTCTGTCAACCAATTGTTTCGTATAGATTTTAAGGGATGCACTTAATCATACAATAAATATATACCTGATGTTGTTAACCAAACATTCCGAAAAATCTTTGATTTACACGGTTACCATCAGTAATTATTACCAGTGTCTTACTATTTTCAATATTATTTATCGTATCAACAATTTGTTGACATTGAGCAAACTAAAATTTAGGGAAAAGATTTGCAACAGGTTGAGCTCTACATATAAATTCTGGACCTCCAAAAAGACATTTAATCATAAATGATAAAATTGTTTTAGCTAACTTTTCAGGGTAGTTTACTGCTTGACCAAACAAAGCACCTCTTTGGTAAAGTAATGAAGCTTTGACATAGACCTCATCAATTAGTAGTATGGAAGTTCTTTTCAATGGATTTAAATTCATAAAAATACTATTTATAAAACTTAGGTCCTCCATTGAGCTTATTTTTGAAGTCAATCGTGTTAAAGTCCTTATACTTGGCAACTTGTAGTCAATACACAAACAATCATATAAACTTCGTCGCATAGCAAAATACTCATATGCTCTACATATAATATCTGAAGTATATAAAACTTCCCCAAAATTAACTTTTCTCATAGCATTAAGGTGTTCGAAGAGAATATTTGACTGAAGCGAACTTTCTTTATTTTTTAAAAATCTAACTGCTTCAAATAAAGCTGATTTTGTTTTTATTAACTTTAATTTGTTTACAGCTAAAGATGAAATATTACAAGTTGTGCCATTATTGTTAGCTACAAATGAATAATCATTGAAAATTACTAAAATAAATAATGGAACACCAAGTTTGTACATTTTTGATTGAATGTGTAAACTTTTTTTATTAAGCTGGAAAGCAATAACATTGTTATTATCATTTAACAAAGATTGAATATTGTCAAATATAAGTTCATCCTCTTTTAGAAAATCATTTAACTCATCTGGTAAAATGCTTCGAAAACCGCTTGAAGTTACAGTTTTTCTAACTTTACTTGTTGGTGTGGCTAAACAACTAGGCGGATTATTTTTAAAAACAGATGGTGGGTTTAAAGGTTGTTGCTTCCCATATTTGCTTTCAAAAGGTGCTTCATTTGGCCAATGAAGTTGACATACTGCTGTATAGTCTGTAACAATAAAACCAGTTCTTGGGATAGCTTCACTACATCTTTTTCTCTCCTCTAGATTCTTCGGGAATTTATAAATTAATATTTTTGTTGTAGTTGAGTATTGATATTTTTGTTGTAGTTGAAGACTTGCAAAGAGATACACAGCATTTTAAAGGCATTTTAATTATTAAAAAAACTTATTGTTAGTTTGACAATATTATTACCTTACAATGTAAAGCTGTGAACCTTACAATGTTATCGTCTTTAAGTTGCGCTATCTAATTTATAAACCAATTAAATTTTAAAGATTTATTAAAAAAGCGCAAACACAAACATTCGTCTAATGTTAAAAGATGAAAATATAAACACAGTATTAGGAATAGGCCTTCAGTTTAACAACTTTGTTGCGTGATGTCAAGGCCTGTTATTATAAAAGGCCATGGTCACACATAATACAATATTTTAAAACTAATAAACAAACATCTAAATTTCTATAAGTAAATTTATTCTTTGATCATTGCCTTCATATCCTGCCTTATTTTCATATCATAATCTATTATGGTATTATTTATATAACATATCACAACAATATTATTAAATTTGTGATATTCAAATATCATATGAACACTTTCTAACATGTTCATATGATATTTGAATATAGTTCTTGAGTATACTATCTGCAAACAATTGACTGATGCAAGTTCAAATGTTGTCGAAAACCAAGCATGCATGCATGGGACACTGCAGTGTCCCACAAAGAAATGCTGGTTTAAAAGTCAAATTTTCTTTATTAAATAAAAAAATTAAAATAGGGGGGAGATAGGGAGGTTTCTGCAACTTTTTTTAGGCTCCAAAACTTTTAACTTTATATATAATAAGGTTCATAAAACTTAAGGGACTTACGAAGTACATTGAGGAACAAAAACAGGATATTTACAGAAACTAGTTTCCTAATGCTATTATCATCACAATGTTAATGGTATTCGTTTTAAAGTGAAATTTTGTATCAGTTTTATTGTTTTAATGTTATATATATATATATATATATATATATATATATATATATATATATATATATATATATATATATATGTATATATATATATATATATATATATATATATATATATATATATATATATATATATATATATATATATATATATATATATACATATACATATATATATATATATATATATATATATATATATATATATATATATATATATATATATATATATATATATATATATTATTTTTACTTTATTTACAACACCATTTGATATACAACAAATCTCGTACAAAGCTTACAATAATTCAGTTAAGATTCAATCTGAGTTATTGAAACGAAATAAATTGAACATTAATAGAAAAATAAAACTGTCATCATTTAAAATATAAAGGGTGTTGTCAAAATATGTTGAAAATAAAATTAAGTTACTAATAAAATCACGTTCAACAATGATAAACATTCTTACTGTAGTAAAAAATAGTACTAACTGATAAATTTGAACAAATAAATATAAAATTAACAAAAACAATGAATAAATAAGAACTTGAACTTAATTGGTACTAATTTGCTCAAGCATAACCTTAAAAAATAAGTTTATATAATAAATTTCATGTATAACTAGTTATATATATAGTTAACTATCAGGAGTTATATGTATAACTGCATGCATTTTAAAGCATTTTATTTAATTTATATATTACTTTAGATCGTATTACTTTGAATACTGGACCCAGAGACTTTATTCCTAATTACACTGTGGTACTCCAGATTAAATTGAAAAGTTTCTGTAATTATCCTGTTTTTGTTCCTCAATGTAGTTCGTAAGTCCCTTAAGTCTTAAGGACCTTATTATATCTAAGTTAAAAATTTTGGAGCATAAAAAAAGTCACAGAAACCCATCTCCATCCTATTTTTTTCTTTTTTTAATAAAGAAAATTGGGAATTTCTTTGACTTTCAAACCTCCATTTCTTTGTGGGACACTGCAGTGTCCCATGCATGCAAGATTGGTTTTTGACAACATTTCAACTTGCATCAGTTAATTGTTTGCAAATAATTTACTCAAGATCTATATTCAAATAACTATTATATTATCCTAATAATACGTCTATTTGCACAAATCTTAATCTTATTTCTATAAAGAAAGATAAACATTATTCGTGGTACTTACATACTTGCTTGTCATTCTCTATATTAACATAAAATATTTTCACACAATGTAAACGTAACGCAATGCAATGTTGATTTAAAAATTTTTTTTTAAGTTTTTTTTTAAAAGTTTTTTTTTTAGTTTCCAGCTTTCAAATTAATTCCCATGCAAATCCCACAGGAAACCCACGTGGGATTTCCCATGTGTGTAAATACCATATGGTTCCCACATGTAACCCACGTGGGATTACCCACATGGGTTTAAGGTGACAAATTTCCATACGGATACCCATAGGAAAATCCGTCCCACGTAAATCCCATCAATCCCACACGGAACCCACGCGGAACCCATGTGGGACACGGTTTTATTTTTCACTGGGTTTGACCATAAATGCAACATTGATAAGGGAGATGGTTTGAAGATAAGAAAAATCTTATCTTTTTTTTTTTTTGCATACCATATTAACACAAACTTTTTAATTCTTATTTTTTTTTTATTACAAAATAATAAACATTTACAATTTTTTTTTAAAGATACATTAACTCAGGTTTTAATTATGACGTTTTACAATATATAGGTTTAACAATGTTCATATATATATACACTTTTTTTTTTATATATTTTAATATTTTTTTGATTTTATATTTTTTTGTATTTTCGGTATTTTATTTTAGAGCCGTTGTGCGGAAAGAAATCGAGAGTTAAAATAAAGTTAGAAATAGAGAATATTCAAAATAGGTTAAAGAATGTTTTTTTAAAGAAAAGAGAAAAAAAATTGGAAAAAATGCAGGACTTTTACACAAACTTTACGTTACGAACACCAAAGATAAACACTTCTATGTTGAAATAATACTTCATAAAATAAGGGCTGGTAGTGATTTTCTAATCATATATAACAAATAAATTTGTTGTATAACATAAAAAAATTCCAGAGAAAAGTATATTTTTACTAAACATGCAGAACTTGCAATAAGCAGTTGAATTGTTTTTGCTCATATGTTAAGTTTCAGATTTCCATTCTCTACTTGGTAGAAGACGTTTTTAATACAAAAATGTTGACAGAAAAGGTCCGCAATGTTTCTACGGACATGATAAATATATTTTAAAGTAATAATATTCCTAATGTTCCTGATTATTACCCTGATCACTGCCATTGGTTTAACTTTTGTGTTACTAAACATGTGGTGGCATCTACTGTTCCATATTGCAATCATGATGGTTTGAGTGAGTATCAACAGCAGCTGCGAAGTGAGGTTTTTCTCCAATAAATTTGCTGTTTCAATTGAGAAAATCGAATTTATCGGAGAGAAATTGTTTTGGGGTGTCAAAGAGTTTTATACATGTTTAAAATACTCCCAAATTTCAACAGAAGGAGGACAGTAGGCAAAGGTGTGGATCTTGCCCTCGATTTTACCACAAGTTCTGCATTTGTTATTTTTGACAATTTGTTGTTTTGTGCTTTTGGCTAGCAAGGCCGCAGAAGGTAAACTGTTGTGTAAAAAACGAAAGAGGATGTTTTGAGTCGGTCCGCATGTGTGGGAGGTGAAGTTTTTTTTCCAAACTTGGGTCCACGGCATTGTTGTTTTTGTTGAACTGTTCCAAAAAAGTTTTACTGGCACGACTGTCTTTTTGTTTTTTGCCACTTCTAAAAAAAATTTTCGGTTGTTTTTAGGGGGATGTTAAAGAGGGACCCGTTTTTGCCTAATATTTCGATTGTTGTTTTGTAGTACTGAGACGTTTTGTTGTCCCAGTGTTTTGGAAAATTGTTCTGCTTTAAAAAGTTCCAACTTTGGTTTTGGTTTGTAAATTTTATATGTGAACTCGCCAACCAATACTTTGAAAAGTAGTAACAATCGTGAGCTTTATCCTCTTCACATTCTTTTAGTTGAAAGAGTGTTTTAAGGCGAAGTGCAAGACTTTGCTCCTTCGGTGATAAAATTCCGAAACCCCCGCATTTGACAGGTAAAAAAAATGTCTCTCTCTTGACCGGATTAAAATTGGTCTTTTGCCACAGATTATCGAAAATGGCTCTGTGCAGACGTTCTATTACCCATTCGAGAACGGGCCGAACGTTTGCCAAAAACCACACTTTTGACATTGCTAACGTATTAATCAACATAGTCTTTCCCCTAAGTTACAAAGTACGTAGTCCCAGAAACTTGAGTTTTTTCTCTACTTTGTTTAGAGTCACTAGCCAGTTGAAATTGGTAGTATCGCTCAGTCTGGTGTAAAAAGTAACACCTAATATTTTGAAACCGGTGTTGTTGTTGTTCCACTCTATGTCGTCCAATTCTAGGTACATTTTAGGATCAAAACCCCCAAGACCCCCAGCGAGACCTAAAATCTAATCTACTGTGCTTTGTGATAAGGCCGAAAACACTTTTTTGAGTTTCTAAATAAAAAATTGAAAAAAAACTATAGATATATATTGTTTATGGAACGTTAGTGGTGTGGTAATTAGACGTTCATCTGTTTCCTTTTTTCCTAGTCCATTTGTATATTTTTTAAATACAATTCAACAAACTAATTAATAAAAAAATTATTATAAAATGTAGTGTTGACACATCGTTAAAAAATTTTTTTGAAAATATTTTTCTTTCAACAGCATTTTTGTTATACTGTAAACAGTTTAACTCCCCGAACACAACATAGTATTTTGTGCTCTTTGTGGTTTTTATAAAAATTTGTTCTAATCAGTTTAAAAATTGTATGTGGCTTGCAACAGGTGGACACTAGTATGTTTTTTAATTTTTGGTTTAATATTTCAATTGAAAAAAAACAACAACATATTATTTATCGTTATTTATTCGTTATCGAAATATCGAAATATCGTCTCTATCTTTAGTTGGCAGAACGAGGAGGCTTGGATATATGTCATAACTGCATTTCCTCATTTTTAAACTATTATTTTCATATGACGTCAGTTTGTAGTTAAATTTATCAGGTGTTTTATTCTAGATGGTATATTCTAGATATTTCGCCACTTTTCTGCGAATTTCGCAAATTTGAGCAGCGCAGGCATCAATCCAGATCTTATGATTCTGAAGCAAAATCCCATTCGAAGAGGAAGATGTAAAATGTTGATTACAGATCATAAGTAATAAATGCTTGCCATGTATTGCCAGGATAAGTGTCTCCCAAAAAACTTTGCTAACTTTTTTATTATAATGTCTCAAAATTAAAAAATTTAGTTTAAACTAAAATCTAAGTCTAAGGCCTTAACCGCTGGGGGAAGGGGGAGGGGCCTAAGCCCCCAAATAATTTCTTTGAAAATATTTTTTTCATAAGAAGTCTATTGTAAAATATATAGAATAACTTTATTTCTATAGCATTTATTTTCTCGAGATAAACTTAAAATCTGAAAAAACCTTACATTTTCTCAATACTGCATTTTATTGCAAAAAATGAAGTATTTATTGTAATACACGTGAGGTTTTTACACATCACAATTCAATTGTCAAATCGAATAATGTTATTATCAAAATTTTTTTCGAATTATTTAACTAAAAAAGTTTGTTTTAGTTATTATAAGTTATTATTTTCAAATTTTTTCTTGATTATAACTCCCCCCCCCCATCTTTCTTTTTTTCATTCGAAGAAACCCCAGGCCCCCCACCACCCCTCTAAATATAAAAATTGTGGTTACAGCTCTGAAGTGCACCTAAAAACTTATAACTAATGTGTATTCAGTGCTATTTATGTATAATTTCAACAAATCCAATGAGCGTTGCTCCTGCAGAAGCAACTTTGCTCTGAATAAATCTTGTAATATAGTTTGCAAATCTAATCTATCCTGAGTCATTGTTAATATTATATAGTTTTTAATAACTTTTAATACAGAAAATCTGCAGATTGTTAAACTTATTACAAAACTTTATTACAAAATTTGAAACATCAAGGTAACTTGTTTTGCATATATAGTTTTATAATTAATAAAATTTAGTTAAACTTATTCTTTAAAATAGATAAGATTTTCATGGTGAAAATAAATTAAACAGGGTTTTTATTTAACAAGTAGTAGTCATTTTGTAGTAGTGGATATGTTTAAAAATAAACATGGTTTTAAATTGATAAATAATTAAAATGATAACTGATTTAAAATGGTAACTGAAATAAACATGATTTAAAAAAAAAGTACTGAATAATGCAAAATTTACATTAAATAGTACATTTTTCTTCCCCTTTTTTTTTTTTTAGATTTTAACAATTTATTGGTTTGAGGACCGCATACTAAACTTCGGATAAATAGACACGTGGTTCATCTCGCGTGCCTATTTATCTACTCGATCCGGTGCAGCATGAGATTTTTACTTCCACGTTTATTTGACTCCCCAGTAAAAATCTTATATTAAATTTTTATTCCCATTATGAGATTTTTACTCCCATAAAATATTTTGCGGCAAAATGTATTTTACAATTTTAATAATTTTTAACGTTTTAAAGGTTATGATAACGCTTTCCAGTTATGACAAAAAAAAATGCTCTCAAAAAAGAAGTTTCCATCTCCTTTAATTTTATAAATTCCACTAGGATAAAGAGTGATGATGTTTCCTGCGGTAATATTATGTTTTCTAACTATTCCAAACTTTTTTGCAATTTATTTTCTGATATCAAAAGTTCCACATTTTGCTATTCTTTCATTTGAAACACACTGCTTTCATGTTGAGTATTACTGTACGTGTTGATTGATTTGACGTCTTTGGTCTAGTTTCGACATTATCACCATTTGATAATATTAAAAATATATATGCTGCTGCATTAATAGAATACAAAGGTTTCAATATTTTTATTTAAATACTCGCTTCTTTGTTTCTCAAGAAACCGCAGTAATTAAAACGTATTCACAAAATATAACGTGGTTTTGGTTGCAAAAATATATTATGCCGCAAAATATTTTATGGGAGTAAAAATCTCATAATGGGAGTAAAAATTTCATATGAGATTTTTACTGGGGAGTAAAAAAAATGCGAGCGTAAAAAACGCCGCTATTATTAAGTTATATAAAATAATATTAGCTTGGATAAGCATTTTCATTGTAAATAAATTTTAAAAGATTATTTTGCTGTCTGCATATCTTTACGCAAACAAACGTGTTGATAAATTATCAAACGGATTATCATGAAGACCAGATTTTATCCGGAGATATCTTAACAATATCTCAAGATATTGCAAAAGCAATATCTTGAAAAATAGGTTAAACATGCTGAATATAAAGTTAAAGTTTTTAATTAATGTAAACAATATTTCAACATTAAAATGTTTGATTTAAACTTACATGATACAAGTGAGAATATTAAAATATTGATTAATTTGTTAAGTGTATAAATATATTTTATTTTTGCAGATTGGACAAATAATTTAAATAGCTAAATTTAAAAGAATGCATATACTTTAAACTATTATTTTTTTTCTTAATTTAATTAATGCAAGTAGACCAAAATTATGTTTGACGAAAAAAAGTAGAACACTTAAAAAAATTTTGTGCATTCGATAGCATTATTAGGCATACTTAATGAAATCTAAGAATATATATATTTTTTTATGATGTTTGTATCAATATTATTTTTTACTCAATGCATTTAAGCATAATATATAGACATTTAAACATTTCATTGCTTCAAACGTTTATTTGTTTATAACATGTTTTTTTAGTGTTAACCCTAACATGGAGAAAAGCAAAATAATATTAAAAAACGCAAGTGAAAGGTATGGTTGCGATCATAAAGGATTTTTTGCTTCTGAACATATTAAGAAAGGAGAGTCAATTTTTGCTTGTAATATTTGCGACTATTCTGTCGGCAACGAATTAAAAACGATGGACGAAGTTATTGAATGTTTTAACAAATATCCAGAATGTAAGCAATTTATTACCTACTTTCACTTTATGGTTGATCAAGATACATACTCGTTGCCAGGTAAATGGAAAGATCAAAAGTTAATATGCCAATGCTCTTTATTTAACCATAGCTGCAATCCAAATATGGCTTTAATGGGTGATTATAATTTTATTGCACTGAGAGATATTGCTGTTGGCGAAGAACTAACGTATGATTATCAAACTATGACCACAGAGGCTACTTTTTATTCTGGATTAATTTGTAAGTGCGGTTCTGCTGTTTGTCGTGGAGTATTGACATTTGATCTATACAGAGATATTCAATGGCAAAACGAATTTTTTATTTATTGCTCAACTTATGTAAAAAATCAAATTGAAAGTTTAAAAACGAAATGGTTTTCATCAAAATGTTATATTAAACGTGTTGATCCTTTTCAAAAGGGTTTAGCTGCTTTGGAATATTTAGAAAAAGATTTCTTAGTCGCATTATACTCCAAAATTGTAAGGGCTGATATGCATTACATTCGACTAAGTTCAAATCCAAATTGCTATTTAGTTGAAAATCGAGTCTACACATCAAATGAAATAAAAACTGGTGAAGAATTAACCCTAGAATTATGAGACTGTAGTCATTTAGAAGCTGTGATTATTTGGTATTCCTGCATACTATTATTTACTTGATTGCCATTAAAGATAGTAACAATATTACTACATATTTATATCGGGTTTTGGAGCTGGATTTTAAATTTTGAAAGTTTTATTTTTGTTACAAGTTTTTATTGTTGTTTTGTCATAAGCTACCAAAAATAAGTCGAGCTATGTTTGGTTTTTCTTTATTTGACCGATTCAGGCCAAGAACACGTTTAAGTGTTTTAAAGTGAGGACAGGTCATGGCAACCAGCATTTTATAGAGTTTTTTATTTATTTTTTGCATGGAAAAAAGTAAATACATTTTACAGCAAATTAAATTTATTCATTCGTGCTTTTAAAAGGTACGTTTTAAATGTCTTTTAAACGTCTTTCAAACGTCTTCTAAACATTCTTGGGACATCAACGTTTGGAAGACTTTTAAAAAACGTTTAAAAGACATTTAAAAGGTATTTATTAAAAACAAATGTCCGCAGGGTTTATCATAGTCATAACAACCATAGTCATAACAACCATAGTCTCGCCAGTTTAAGAGCGCTATTGTTTATCTTATTGTTTGCGTTTTTTTAGAACCCAGCCTACCAATAAGTGCACAGTTTTTGTAAACAAATGCGCTTTAAGAAGAATATTTACAAGAAGATTATGGATTTATCCTTGATTTTTGGAAATGCCTTGTCTTAATTGAAACAAATTTGGTCTGGAACTTCTCGAAGAAGTATAAATATTTTCTATGTGAAATATTTTCTTCCAATGATGTTTATAACAAAGAATCAAGAAAAAAAGTATTACAAATTATAAATCTATAACTAAAGATATATTTTATCTTTAGTTATAGAACATAATAACTAAAAATAAAATATGATATCAGATAACTTTTTTGTTTTGATCGACAGGTTTACTACCTTCAATAAATCAACCAGTTCAAAGCTTTTCATTGACAAATCCTTATTTTGGCAGGATATGGCAGTTTCTCATATTACTAAAGCTCAACTCAAAGAAATTAACTTTTTCTTCTGAAGCAGATAAAAGTTAATATTTAAATATTTACATTTAAAAAGATCAATGTTTAATACAGTTGTATCTAACCTAATTTCATTAAAAAAAAATCAAAGCTATTTTGTGGCTATTAAGATAGCCACAAATCTTATTAAAACATTATTTGGTATAAAATAAAAGATAAAAATTTATCTTCAAAACAAGAATATCACATGATTTAATTGTTCATGCAAAACATGTATATATATATATATATATATATATATATATATATATATATATATATATATATATATATATAATATATATATATATATATATATATATATATATATATATATATATATATATATATATATATATATATATATATGTATATATATATATATATATATATATATATATATATATATATATATATATATATATATATATATATATATACAGTATCGGACAAAACGAGTGCAACCAAATAATGCTAATTTAGTTTCTTTATTTAAAAGTGCTGCATTTTTTCAATTTAGAGAAATAACTATGTAACTGTTTAGAGACAAAGTTTTTCAAGTTTTATTCATCACAAAGTTCATTTTTTGTACACAAAAATTAATAAATTAATCAAAAGTATTAAAAAAATTTGATTTCCTTCTGGACAAAACAAGTGCAACTCGACAAAATGTTGACCAAGCTGTATTTCGCTATTAATATTTCGTGGCAAATCCTTTGTTGTTGAACACAGCCTTGCATCTTTGAGGCATAGATTCGATCAGGTAATCAATGAAACTTTGTGGAATCGCTGCCCAGGCCTTTTGGATTTGTTCAAACAGTTGATCCTTATTACGAACACCTTCACGATTAACTCTGCAGTTGACGATCTCTCACAGGTTCTCGATAGGGTTGAGATCCAGAGATTATGGCGGCCAATCCATCACCGATAGGTGGTTGTCTTGAAACCACTGCTTCAATACTTTTGCAGTGTGTTTCGGATCGTTGTCTTGCTGAAAATCCTATTTTATTGGCATATTCCATTCAGCATGAGGCAACATAACATCTTTCAGGATACTTTTATACATGAAATGGTCCATTATTCCATCGTTTCGATGTATTGGACCTAGACCGTTAGCAGAAAATCACCCCCAGACCATTACATTGCCTCCACCATGCTTCACGGTCTTATGGCAGTAACGTAAATCGAGGCGTTTTCAAGCCGGTCGACGTACACGGCAAATGCCATCGCTCCCAATGATGTTGAGCTTCGATTCATCACTGAACAAGACAGTTCGCCATTTCTGCACATTCCAGTCAATATGAGATGTAGCAAACAAGAGTCTTTTCTTCTGGTTTCTTAGTGAAATTAGCGGTTTCTTTGCAAGGCGTCGAGAAAACAATCCGGCTTCAACAGCACGTCGTCTGATTGTTCGGTCCGATAGAGGCAGCTCTAATTGCTTTTGTATCTCGACTGATGATATCCAGGGATTCTTCTTGACGGATCTGACGATCATAGACTCCTCTCTAGTGAAACGCGGTCTTCCACCTTTGTTATCTGCTGCCAACTTCCCCGTAGAACGATATTTGGAACATAGTCTTGATACGGTCCATTTTTTCACGCGATATTTATCACAAATTCTTTTTTGTGACATTTCACTTACGTAATCGCCAATAGTTTTCTTTCTTAGTTCCAATCCAAGACTGTCGGGAGCCATTTTTGCACTTGAAGTCATAAAAATAATAAAAATAAATAATCACGCTTCTCAAGGCTTACCGTGTTACATTTACCTTGTAATAATACATTAATGCTCTGTGGAACACAAAGTCTTGGTTGGATGTAGACTGTATTGATGTAATAAAACACTTGTTGTATTTCACTTCTTGTACTGATGTTCTTCGATAAAACACTTTGATAAAACTCACTTCGATAAACTGTCTTGATAATACTGACTGATTGACTTCCATATACTGACTGAATTAGATGTCGATTTACATGTCTCTCATATAGTAAAATGAACCTGTGTGAACCTGTTCTGGAAGATTCTACATGCTTCTTTTCGATGCTTCTGGAAGCTACTGGATGCGTCTGGATGCTTCTGAATGTTTCTGGATATTTCTGGATGCTCCTAGATGCTTCCAGATGCTTCTTCTGGAAACTTCTGGAAACTTCTGGATACTTCCTTTAATTATTAAAAAACTTCCGTGACGTTGACACAGACCAGACTTAAGAAAATGAAACAAACCAAAAAAGTTGCACTTGATTTTGTCCGCTGCAAAATGGCACTTGTCAACGAAATTCTGCCTGTGTGCTTTCACCTGTCAGCTGATTGCTCATGTCATGGCATGCTATGACTCCAGACTCCTGAACTGTTTTCTGTGGTAGTATAGTTCGTTTCGTTTTTAAGACATGTAAAATTAGGAACACTTTTTAGCATTGTTCGATGTTGGTTGCAAATGTTTTGTCCAATACTGTATATATATATATATATATATATATATATATATATATATATATATATATATATATATATATATATATATATATATATATATATATATATATATATATATATATATATATATATATATATATATATATATATATATATATATATATATATATATATATATATATATACATGCGTGTGTGTGTGTGTGTGTATATACATGCATACATACATACATACATACATACATACATACATACATACATACATACATACATACATACATACATACATACATACATACATACATACATACATACATACATACATATATACATACATACTTACATACATACATATATATATTTATATATACATATATAAATTATGTTAGTGTATTCTTCAAATAGAGTGCTCATTGTTCTTAAAGAACAGAGCAATAATAAATTAGTAAAAACACTTTTCTAATTTTTAGTTGCCTTCAACACCGCCTGCTGCTGTTGACTTTGGCACCTCAGGCCGGCCGGGCCACGCCCTGAGGCGCCAAAATCGGGAGGGCGCAAATTTTATTAAATTAAAAAAACAATAATCAGTTTATAAAACAAATTTTCACGGCGTCGCTGCTGTTGATAAGAAAATTAGTTAAAATTCTGGTACTTGACACAAACTCCTAAATATTAAAGCTAATTTACTGAACAAAAGAGCGCCCTATAACACTTACATAACTTGGATAACTTTTGAACATTATGATTCTATTATGAATCGAAACAAAAAATTATCTGGTACTGAATTTAAGAAAAAAAGAAAACAGCGCCAAGAAAGTGAGGAGAAACTACAAAACTAATTCAAAAAGTGGTTGGTAACAAACTCAGTGGAAAAACAAATTATTTCAGAGGATATTTGTATTGAAGTTAATGACAATTCAACAGATCCTATAATTGACTTAAGTTCAGATCATCATTTGGGTTAATTGAAGAGGAGGATTTCATCAGCCAAAGTCAAGAAGAATTTTGCACAACTGATTCAGAACCAACAAGGGAAGATAGAAATGCCCAGCTGAAATGGACGAGGATGAACTTCATTCAAAAATCTTAGAAATTCCAGTGGCCTTAGAAGAAATTTTTCAACACAGGGATCCAACAACATGGCCTAAAATAATGGAAAAAATAAGATGTTTTTTGATTGAGCATGGGTCAGAGCAAGACAGAAGATAATTTTTCCCAAACATGCTGTGTGATTTTGACAACAGAATGCGACACTTCAGCTGAAAATTGTATAAAAAAATTCATTCCAATGGTGAAATATTTGTTTGCACTTAGCTGCAGTACAGCAACAAAAAAGATTCTTTATTTTGTTTTTTCTGTTTGTTATTTTCAACAATAAAAACCAACAATTTCTCAGAAATTTCCTAAGGGTTTTGTGACTGGAAAAAACTATTTCCTGAGCATGAAAACAGTAATAAACACCAAAGATGCTATTCTGATTGGAAATTTAAAAAAAAACCTCAAGGAAGGAAAGACCCTGGATTCTGATCTGCAGTGAGTTATCAGTGGTGATTAAACATTGGTTCTTTGGAATTCACTTCGTTTATCTTGCTTTCCTGATTCATATAATTTGCAACCCTTGAAGTCGTCCGTCATTTGTTATCTCGCTCTACAATCTTCATCTTTTCTCTTCCAGTAACTTCGAACTTTAATTAGTGGTTGCTTGCAGCCTTGTTGGAAGCAAAGATGTTTTAAAAAAAGAAGATATATTTACGAAAAGTTTGTAAAAACTTTTCGTAAATCCATCTTTTTTTTGTCCTTCTTTTTTTAACAAAGGTTAAAAAAAGAAGAACATGTTCTTCTTTTGGCAGACGTCTGGCAACTCTATATAACCTTTTTTTCCAACATCTTCACTTTCAACAAGGCTGCAAGCAACCACTATTAGAGTTGGAAGTTACTGGAAGAGAAAAGATGAAGTTTAGAGAGCAAGATAACTATTAACGGACAACGAAGTAGATGCAAACTATATGAATCAGGAAAACAAGATGAAGGAAGCGAACTTTAAAAAACTGATGTCCAAAGAAAAATACTAAAAGTTTGAGTATTTTTGGAATAGCACTTAGGAACAGTCTCAGTAAAAAGATGAGGCTCAATAACATGAGGCTTGTAACAACCGGTGTGGCGGGCATCATGGGTATTTGTCCCCTTCCCCTAATAATTTTTCAATTAAATAATTTTGAAGTTAGTTTCTAGAAAAAAACAAACGATTACAAATAAAAAAAAAAAAAAAAAAAAAGAGGATAGGAAGACCTAATTTATTATCCGTATTTTTGGCGTAAGTTCCTTTGACAAAACTGCCCCCTCCCCTTTAATATAGTTTTTTTTCCTAAGGACCTGTAGTAGATGGCGCAAGAGACGCTAGCTCTTTAGAGTAGTGCCTGTTATAGTATTTATAATAAAGAAAAAAAGAAGCAACATGGGATGGAGTGTATCCAGAATGTAACCTTAGACACACAAACTCCGCATACAATTTATTTAAAATATTTTTTTAGATCACTACAGTAAACATTTACCTGTTGAAGAGAATGACATAAAGTTAAAATATTTAAACTTCCAATGGATAACTAATGGTTATCCATTGGAAATTAGAAATTCATCAAAAACAAAGCAAAAACTCTATATCAAGTATTTAAAAAACAGTAACGAAAGTAACTTAACTATATACAAGGAATACAAAAATCTATTTTAAAAAATTAGAAAGAATTCAAAAAAAATATATAATTCAAAACTACTACAATAAAGCAAAAGTGATATTAATAAAACCTAGAATATATTGAAAGAAATAATAAGTAAAAAACATACAGAATCAAATAATTTATCCGATAAAATTATCGTTAAAGAAACTGAATATATCGACAAAACTTCTGTCGCTAAAAACTTCAATAATTTTTTTTCAAACATAGCCTGTAACATGGCTTTAAAAGTTCAATGCTCTGATATATCCTTCGAAACCTATATCACAAACATTTCTGTTTAAATATTTTCTCTGGACTAAACCATGAAGAACTAGAAATAGCTAAAAACTCGCTTTAAACGAATAAGGCCCCTGGGATAGACGACATTTGAAGCTATATAGTTGTAAATGTGTTTCCGGTAAAAAAACAACTAATCTATAAAATATTTGAATCTTTAATTATTATCTGCACCGAATAAATAAAATAGCTAAGGTAATACCAATACTAAAAACCGGAGATTCGTTTACACTAAATAACTACAGACCTATCTCATATCTTCCTGTATTTTTAAAACGTTTGGAGAGAGTAATATACAATAAACTGTATAAATATCTGACAAATAACAAAATCCTAAATGAAAAACAGTTTGGCTTTCAAAAGCAACATTCAACCGAACACGCAATTCTTGATCTTATAAATAATATAAATGACTCCTTTGAAAACAAAACATACGTCCTTGGAGTCTTTGTTGATTAATCTGAAGCGTTTAACACAGTAGATCACGCTGTCTTAATTAGGAAAATGGAAAAATATGAGATAAAAAGTGTTGCACTAAACTGGTTCAAAATTTTTTTACTAGACAGAAAACAATGCGTTATTGCTCATGAAAGAAAAATTTCATAATTACTCAAAATAAAATGCGGTGTCCCCCAAGATTCCATTTTTGCACCTCTTTTGTTTTTGATATGCATAAACAATCTTCCTAAAGCCTCAAGTAAATTGGATGTCATAATGTTTGCAGACGATACTAATTTATTTTATGCATCCTCATCAATTACAGAACTTTATGAAACTACAAATACTGAACTTAAAAAATAAACAGTTGGTTAAAATCTAACAAATTATCGCTAACACAGAAAAAAACTAAATACATTTTTTTCATTCAAACCTTATAAAAATACCTCCCGATTTAACTTTGCTAAATATAGATACTAAAGAAATAGAAAGTACCCAAGCAGCTAAGTTTCTAGGGATACTTATTGATGAGAAAATCTCATGGAAATCACGTATAGATATATTAAATACCAAAATATCAAAAACATTGGTACCCTCTACAAAGCTAGTTCTATACTGTCTCCTGATAATTTAAAGTTCCTATACTTCTTGTTTATACAAAGCTACTACATACACACTAATGTTGCATGGGCGAGTACTCATAAATCCAAACTAACCACACTATATCGGAAACAAAACATGCTGCAAGAATAGTTTTTAATAAGGATAGACACTCGCATGCTGAGCCACTTTTAAAAAAATTTGAAAACATTAAATATATATCAAATCAATATATTCCAAAATATGTTATTTATACTCAGATATCTTGGACTTGTTCCTTCTCACTTTTCATAGAATTTCTTCCAAAATAGAAAAAATAGATTCCATACCAGAGGAACGGGAAACTTCAACGTATCTTTTAAAAAAACTAATCTCTCACGCTTTTCTATTTCGTACCGTGGTCCTTGTCTATATAACAAATTAATATTCAAAAATACTCAACTGAAAAAATCGATTAACTTAAATATTCTGAAAACGTTATTAAAAGATCTCATTTTAAACACTAACAACTTTATGAATTTTTACTAACCCCAAAATATTTAAAACTATATATAAAACTAACTTAGTTCCGAAACCAATGTAAAATCTAATAGCTCTAAAATCTCTAAATAACTCAAAAACAACAGCAATAACAAAAATACAAAAACAAATAATAGGTTTATTTATCAACACTTGAACAACTATATATAACCTATTTAGCAAATCGTGTCAGGGTTAGGATTAAGGTCAGGGTTAGGGTTAGGGTTAGGCTAATTTATATTACTTATATTCATGTGTCTTGAAATATAATTAAAAATATTTAAAAAAATTAAAATAAGTTTATAGTTAAAAAAACTTCTTTTTGTCTGCATTCTTTGTTTTTTGCATTTTGCATTTTTATTTTCATGCTGCCGAAAACTGATTACATTTTTTTTTTTTTTTAACTATAACTTATTTTAAATTGAAGTATTCAAAAATATTAGTAATGCATTGCGGTTTCTTGATGACAAAAACATCGGTCTTCTGCAAGTTTTCCGCGTTCTTTGAAGTAAATTCTAATACTTTACAGTTTTATTTTATATATTTTTTGTATAACGTAACTTTGTGACTTTTTTTTAATTTTACTTACTCTGTAAAGATTCTATTATATATTACGAATTTATAAAAATTAAAGAACAAAAAAATTAAAAAAAGAAACAAAAAAAAAAACATTACGACGATGTGAAAATGGTTGGAGGTTGGCTGCAAGATCAGGTCTATGTTTATAATGCGTTTTTGCACCTTGTCTAAAAGAGAAAGGGAATCGTTGGAAGATCCGCCCCAGATATGGCAACAGTATTCCATACATGGACGAATTTGAGATTTGTAGAGACAAAAAATAGAACCCTGAGTAAGAAATTGGCGAGCACGATAAAGAGATGCAACTTTAGCAGATGCTAATTTTCCAATCAATTCGATATATGGCTTCCAAGAAAGATCGTTGTTTGTTCATTATCTTGTTATGTGATCATTTGTTATTGAAAATCAATTTTTATAGTCTATTATCTTTATTTCTCAAATTTATACATATTATGTTTGATGACATTTTTAAAGATGTTTAATGACTTGTGAATAGGGATGGCAATCCCGTGATCCCGATATCTCGGGATTCCGTACAAATTGTGTGTCTCCCAAATTTAACGGAATTTAGGGATTGTCATAAAAAATGTACAAAAAGTTTAAGCTTTGTAATTAAGAAATTTGTATGTCCGTGAAAATTAAACTATAGGCTTTGGAATTGTAGCTGCTTTGCTTCGTAGCTGTTTATTCACTTTGCAAGGTTTTCTTTTTATTCTCCCTCTTTCTTTGTTTTGTCGAAAATGCAAACTAAAATTTTTATTGCTTATCTGCAATATTTTACTATATATACGTTTTTTATATGTTTAATCGTACATATTTTGTACGATTAAACATATAAAAAATATATAGGTAGTATAAAATTAAAACTCAAATATTATTAAAAAAATAGAATTTTAGCACTTGCAAATTAGAAGATCAAACATTTTTAATAAAAGAAATACTTTTTCATTTTTAATTTTCTAATTTATTCTAATTTCAATGTTTGCGTGATTTTAGTTTTATTTTTATGTCCATTCAATTTAATTAGAAATGTGTGTGTGATTTACAAAAATTTAATTAATGAAGTTATCAAAACACAGAAGGTTTATTAAACTCCAAAAATTTACTTAACATCCGTTTAATTGATGAAGTTATCAAAATACATAAGGTTTATTAAATAAACTTTAGTTATCATTATTTTAAGAAGAAATTGTTTTTGAAGAGGAAGATTATATTTGAGGTTTAAATGATTCATTGTTAATTAACGAAACATCTGAAGTTAAATTTTAGGCACCAAATTATTAGTTATAACAAAAACGTCAGGAAAATTGTAAAAATGTCTTAAAGGTCACCAAACAAAAATGAAAATTATTTACAAAAGTACGTAAAAATTGAGTTTAGAAAGATCATCCATTTAATCATGGATTGCAAAAATCGAGGGAGCAGCTTTTTTGCTTATGCTAGACTGATTGGTGAAGTTAAAATTAAAAAAGTGTAGTGTTAAAAAGTCACTTCTAGTTTTAGAATTCGATTCAGCATCGATAATTCAGTTAAGATGAACGAGAAAGAATGTAGAACGATATTTGATTTAGTAGTACTTTTACTACCAAATTTCGTCTTGTCGATAAACTGTGGTAGCACTTTATCGACAAGACGAAACTTTAAATTCTTCTGACAATGTATAAAAGTTGATGTTGACGAAAATAAAAGAATAACAATCTGAAATCGGAAAACAATTGTATGATGCTTTGAGTCAGCGAATTTAAAGAGGAGAACACCGTTAAGGAGCATAGTTTATTATCATGGCCAGGTTACTTCATAAAAAATCGCAGAAATCTTTCTCCCAAATAAAAAACCCAAAAAAAAAAATTATGATAAACCTGATAAAGTGTTTTAAGCTCGGCAGATATAACAATAGCAGCAGACTTAAGTAGAATAATGTCAAAACAATTAAAATAAACAAATTAAATGAAGTGATGGAATAAAGATTGGCAGCAATACAAACACAAACTATAAAGGTAAAAAATAACTTTTAAAATTCAAAAAGAAATACTGTTACTTGAAAGAAGTAGCTTAGGATGTGATCACCTTTAAAAAAAATAAATTATATTTTATCTATACGGCTAACAAATATGGTGTCCGAATAAGCATTCTCAGTTTTTATGTTAAAAAAAAAAAAAAATGATTAAGCGATGAAATGATTGACACTTTGATTTTTTAGGGTAGTACTTTCAAAAAATAAATATAACTCATTTATATTCATGCATGTTCATATTATTTTTATTTATACTGTGTTATCATTTTAAGGTATTGTTTTTTAATTTAAATTCATTTTAATCATCATTATGATTTAAATTCATTTAAAATCATTTCTGCTGCTATTATTTAGGTTCATTAATGAATGAAGTAATTTATTTATATCATAATTAAATTAATCACTTTTAAGTATTTGAAGAGTACTTAAAACGTTAGTTCTTCTTATGCTTCTCTTTCTACAATTGCGTTTTTTTCTATTTAATGCCGTGCTATCCCGGCAACAACTTTTTCAATCCCGAAATCCCGGGATTTTTTCTATCCCTACTTGGGAATATATAGTCTTTACAGATTATTAGGAGCTTAGATTATATAAAGATAAGACAAATTTGTCTTCTTGTCCCGGTCATTTGTGTATTTTACAAATACGAAAGTTGTAATTATTTCTAAAGGAAAATTTATTTAAAAAAAAAAAAAATTAAAATAAAAGATTATTAAAGCGATGATTTTTTTAATCATTGTTACCAGTGCAAACAATATTATGCAAAAAAAACAAAAAATTTTAAACGCAACACCAGGTGGTCCCCTTATAAGCAGTAGCTTATAAGTGGATTTTTCTTTTGTTAATATTTGCTCTTTATCTTTATCAGAAACGCTTTTATCACTTCTATGAGATGGGTGGAAGGAGGGGGGGGGGGGGGGTGATGTTGTTGATCTTCAAACAAAAAGTTTGTTTGTTCTTCTTTACTTGCTCAACTTTTATTAGCACAATAACTTATACAAACATTTACAGGCAAAATGTTGACTCTTCTTTTCGCATTCATTTTTGTAAAAGTTGAGTGTCGGTCTTAATTGTCCGTATGAACGAATTTGATTTTTTTTAAATATAATCCAAAGACATAATCGGGTGTTAGAAAAATGTGCTGCCATCAATGGTGTATTTTATAAATAGATGTCTAACTTCAATCCGAAAATTGAAGCCGCTTTTTACAAATGGCGGATTAATTTTGTAAACAATTATTGTTTAACTTCTTTTTTCTTAAATGAAGTATATTTTAAATAAAAATACTATTTATGTAAAAGTGCTAATGGGAAATAAGAATACTTATAAAATCATAATTTATGATTCCTAAATTTAATTTCGATTAGAAAGGAATTAAAGTTTTTAATAGAAAAGTACAACGGCAGACGCTTTTGAAGCATTTTTATGAATTATAATACTTTTTAATAAACATAAAAAAAACTTTTATAAGTATTTTATAAATATTAAAACGTGTTTTTGAAATTTGTTGAAACTTTTGACATTTTTCACTTTTATTCTACACATCAGCTTTTGCCCTTTTTACAAATGGAGGACTATATTTATAAACAAAAAAAAGCGTGAGGACTATATTTATAAACAAAAAAAAGCGTGATATATAGGCGTGGATTGTTAACACTGAGGATAACACCTTGAGAAATGAACGCGTTGACCGGTGTTCGAAGCCTTCGTTAGGAATTTTATATTTTGTACTTAGTTTTATTTTTTTTAAATGTTGTGGTTGTTTATTGAAAGTTAGTTTGCATTATATTATTTATTGAATGTTAAAATGCTGTTTATTATTTACATACATCGACTGATTTAGGGATGGACGCAGTGAGGGCACATTCAGCGACTGATATAAAAGAATCAGCCAATTAGAAATCACTACCGTTGCACAACCAAGTGTTTTTTAAGTTTAAAATAAATTCTCATAAAATTACTAGAAGCCGATTATACAGTGTATAAATGATCATGTTATGGCATTTCTACTGAGCTTGATTCATTCTCAATATGGTTTTAAAATATACGACTAAGATCCCAAGTAAAATGAATAAAAAAAATAATAAAAAAATAATAAAAAACAAAATAATGCTGTATTTTTTTATTCAATATGAAAAAAAAAACTATAATTTTTTTAAAAAAAACCTATTCGTTTAAATCGATGTGTAAAAATAATTAATTGACAAAATGTATTCGATTAGCAAAATTATGGGGAACACAACAAAACAACTATATTTCTCTCCCAAAAAAAATTATAAATGTAACTAAATATAACCATTTATCTATTTATAACTAAATATAACTATTTATATAGTTTTCTAGATAATTTTCTAATTTCAAATCGAGTGCAACTCTGCCAATTAATTCACATCGTTTGGTATAAATAAAAAACAAAAATCTTTAACTAAAAAAAATACGTAAACATAAATACAACCTTAATATAAACTTCTGATAAAATAAATAAGTGTCTAAACACATTTTTGTTGCAATCATTTTGCAAAATGTTTTTATATATATTCTTATTTTATTATGCTTAACGTAGAATGATATGATATGAATGATACTCCTTTTAAAGTTTACAGCAAGAGAAATCGATAAAACATCTACAGAGCTTGAATCTTCAACGATGCAGAGGTATTGCACTAACATCTAAAACACATTTACATTATTATGCAAAACACAATTACATTATTATGCAAAATACATTTACATTATTATGCAAAATACATTTACATTATTATGCAAAATACCTTTACATTATTATGCAAAATACATTATTATGCAGATTATCAGTTTAAATAATGCATATCCTATAAATTTAATAAAACGTTTTACAGGTGTTGATAACTTATAACATATATACACAATAAAAAAAAAAAGGAAAGCAAGGCAAATTGCATAATTTCTGTGCAGAGACGATACCAGAAAAACAAAACAAGCTTTAAGTATAATTAAAAGGATCTCACAACTACAATAATACTCGTAGCAAGCTTGCGTCAAAAAATTGCCAGTATTGTATCCATTACTTTGGATTTCGTAATGATTACTTTGGCCATTACTTTTCACTGGTCATTACTTTTCAGTGGTCATTACTTTTTACTGGAAAAGTAATGATTATTACTTTTATTACTTTTTACCTCCATTACTTTTTACTGGTGCAGTAATGATTACTTCTCTATTACTTTCGACATGTAATCATTACTATCATTACTTTTTATTTTTATTTTTAATTTTGTAGCTTGTGCATTCAGTAGATGCATTGACCTTTCTTTCACGGCAATATTTTGTGTCCAGGCTAATTTGTATTTTGGATGTGAAACTGTAGCCAGGAGAAAATCTGGATCATCAAAGTAACCATCAAAGCGATTAGCAATTCCTTGTAGAAGAGCTTCTTTTAGTGGTGCCGTATCTCTGATCACTGCATTTTGGAGCTTTGTTCGAACTGACTGGATTGTTGGAAGTACGTATGCCAAGTAGCAATTGGCTTGTAAAATTATAATAGCAGTTGTCACAGGTTCAAACATAACATATTTCTTCAGAAAAGCCAAATCGTTCTGCAAAAATACTGGACATTCTAATGCAGAGCAGATGATGTCCAGGTTTTGTTCGGCTTTAAGAATCTTCTTGACAACTTCGTAGTACGAATTCCATTTTGTTATACAAGACACATTGAACCGGAATAAAAGCAGATCATATGCTAAATCTGCAACCTTGTACTTTTACTTGTTAAGTTCCATAGAGCTGTTACTCTTGCCATTGCTTGATTGTGAATGCGCTTATAAGTTTTATCTGATAATGCTTTTGCAGCATCAGTGGTTGACACCAAATTTAAAGAATGTGTACAGCATCTAATGTGTGGGGGCAACCTAACATCAGTGTCGTTTGTTGAGTTAAGAATTAAATCGGAAGCACTGTCAAAGCATGCAGTTGCCTCACGTAAATCTCCAGTGTCCGCGTCGTCATTCTCTGATTCGGAATCTCCATTCAAGTTCAAAACTGATTTCCCAGGTGCCGGATCCTCATTCTTCTTACCAACATCGACACTGGAAGATACAGAATGCTTTTATTCTATTTGATGCATTATCTATGCATGTCTTCACAACTTTCTGTTCAACAGCATAACATGCATGCACTTGATGTATTGCTGATGCAATTACATCAAACAAATGTTTTCCTTTAAATTGCAAACAACCCAAAGCAACAGATTTTCATTCTAAAGCGACAGAATTTATCCAGCGGCATGTCATTCCTGGAAAACTTTGGTTATGACTGTTCCAGATATTAGCAATAGTACAGACATAATCAATACAGCAGAGATGTTCCTTGATTGCCAGACACATCATGTCATAATCAGATTTTATGCTTTCTGTCAACATAACTCTAGATAGCACAGTTGCAGATGGACACAATCCAGTCACCAGTGCTTTGAAAGAAAGCCATTCAACAGTACAACATTCAACAGTACAGAGAGGTTTCATTACACGGTGTATGGATGTATTTGCAATGATTTTGCTATCGAATTGTGGCTACTATTAGGATTTTGTAAATATTTGTGCATAATTTTTTCTCTTAAGTCTTATTCTTTTGTCATTTTTAAAACCAATTTCAAGTTAAATCCAAAAACTAACATATTTTTTTGAAACCACAACACGTTGCAAACAAAATACAAAACAGTTAAAAAGATTTTAATACAACCACTGAAAAAAAAATGACATGCTTATTCTTTCACATTTATTTCGTGTACACGCTTTCTTCCTTTCCTTTTCAGATCTATTTCCAATTCAGACAACTTCAATGGATGTGCAGTCTACAATTAAAAAAAAGCCGCCAATAATTAATACACATTAATTCAAGTCTCATATTTTAGCTAAACTGCAAGTATTAAAAAAATTATTAAATTAACAACATTAAATAAAATTAAGTACACAAAAAAATCATGAAGTATAAATTTTATGGTTTTAGTTAACAAAAATAATAACATTAACATGTGTAACTGACCTTTAAATGCTTTCTGAAATTTGATGACACTGCGACTCTACCAGATATTTTAGACTTTAGATATGTTGCATATTCCAACTCAGTTCTCAAAGCAATTCTCAGTTGTTTAAAGCGCAGCAGATAAAATAAATTCAAAACAGGTAAATACGCCCTTAGTATGCCATTACCCATCTTCTTTATCACAACCACTCGATGAAACTGTCATTGCCATAATATTTATTTACTAAATATATTTAAATACCTTATATAGCTTTAGCTATCACAATGTTAATGTAAAATAAATGGTTTTTGGATCAGGATTATTAATGATGACATGAGGAATATATTAACCAGAGTTAGGATTCCAAAAATAGAGGACAAAACAAAAGTAATTTTTTTTTTTTTTTTTTAAAATTAAGGTTTTACAATAAATTGTGTAGGCATAAACTGCCTGTCAACCTAATTATATAATACTTGACAATTACAGAGTTTGTATAACTAATAGAAAATAAAATGTGGATTAGTCATAGAGAAGCCATTCATTTTTTAGATGATTGTCTAGAAGCAGTTTAAACGTTTTTAAAGATGACGCTGATACAATGTGATTAGGAAGAGAGTTCCATTTATTTATTATTCTTAGAGAAAAAAAATTCATACGTAAATTTAATCGTGAAGATTTTTTAGTTTATATATATGACCACGAGTAATAAATTTACTATCTATTTCAAAAAGACTTCTGTCACTATTGTTGTTTTTGCACCATTTGTAGACGTTGATTAGGTCTGCACGAAGTAGCCTGTATTTTACAGTTGTCATGAGTAATTTAATACCACCATTAGTCATTACTTTTTAAAAACAGTAATGATTACATTTTCCATTACTTGCCACAAACCAAGTAATCATTACTTTGCCATTACTTTGAAAAAGGTAATCATTACTGTAATCATTACTTTCAGTAATCATTACTATACAACACTGAAGACTGCGAGTAAAGTTATAGTTCTACTATTTATTTTAAATAATATTTGAACTGGATTGGAACATGTTAATTCATAAAATATCCTATTTTTTAACTGTTAATTTTAATTTTCAGAACTAAATACATACAAGCTTGTGCATTAAAAATTACAATTTAATTTAAATGTGAATAGAAAAAAAAAAAAAAAAACTCAAACATAAAAGTAAAGTATATACACTGTTGCAATTTTCTTTTATGAAAAATTTAGTGTAAACCTATTCTTAGAATTACATATTTGAAACATTTACCAATTTAGGTTTGACGGTTTTTCAAAACCCGGTTCGAAAATTGGTTTTTATAATAAATTTGACACAATTGAAAACCGTTTTTTAAATTAGTAAAAAGTTTTTATTTAAAGGCTCAAATAATATATTTACCCAGAGGCAGACAAAAATGCAGCCAAAAAACTCACAATTTTGCAGGCCCATAATGGGTTTTGAAAATGTTTTAATTTGTTAGAGTTTTTAGATAGTTATTACTAAAAAATATTACTTTCTTGATGGTTATGATTACATAACAATTCTTCTTATTATACTAACATTTTGTAAAGTTCTATTTGCATAACCATCTCTGCACCATTATTTGCTTGGAGATATCACAGATAGAATTCTAGAGTGAATGTATATAAAAGCTGTAACACTTAACCAAAGAATTGTAGATACAAAAGAAATAACAAACAGTTCTAAACTATATAAACTGTATAATAATTTTTCATTAACAAATAATTTTGCAAAATACTTTTAAGGGCTCGGAAAATTGATGTGGCTTTTTTTTCTTCTTAAAGTTCTGATTCACTCCCAACAAGGCTGCAAGCAACCAATATTAAGTTGGGATTTCCTTAAAGAAAAAAAAGAATAGAGTAGATAAAGTGCAAGGAAATGGTTGACAGAAGACTTGAAAAGTTGTAGGCTGTATGAGTCAGGAAAACATGAAGATGGGAGTGAGTTCCTAAGGGATAAAGTGTGGGGAAAAAAAACTAAATAAATAAAAAGTTTTAAAGCATGCAGTACAGATACAGTAAACAAATTAGACTTTGGTGAATGACGAGAATGAGTTTTAGTTGATGGAACTAGAGATAATAGCTTCTTTGAGCAGCAGCCATGGTAGTATTTGTAGAAAAGAGAAAGAGATTCAACTTTACAACAATAGGAAAGAAGTTCAAGCTTAGCAGATAAAGTAGGTCCAACTACTTTTACAATGCGTTTTCGGACTATATCTAGAAGAAAAAGAGCATCATTAGAAGAACTCAAATATGACAACAGTGCTCCATACAGAGACGAATAAGAGATTTGTAGAGGTAAAGAATGGAATCATGATAAAGAAAATGGCGAGCACAATAAAGAGAAGCAATCTTAGCAAATGCTAATTTAGCAATCGATTGTATATATGGTTTCCATGAAAGGTCAATAGTAAAAAATGATCCCAGAAGACATAAAGAAGAGGACTCAGTGAGAGGGTTGCTATTCATTAATATAGGAATGTAGACAGTATTGCGATAGTTGTTTGCAATAAATAACAGAGTTTTGTTGGAGTTAAAATTTACAAGCCACTGCGAACCCTAATCTGTTCCAGAAGTGAGATCAGATTCAAGATTGGCTGACTATTCTAAGCAATCAAAAAGAGAAGGCTTTTTGTCAAGACAGGATTATAAAAGTGAGTCATCAGCAAAGAGAGCTACTTTAGATGAAAGGTTGTTTAGGGCTCGGACAAAGGAATCTTGAGGTACCCCAGAATTTACTGGAAATGAATAACAGTGTTGGCCTTTGAAAATGACTTTAAAAAAGAGGTAAGAAAAATAATATGATAATTTAAAAACTTTTCCATACACCATATGAATCAAGTTTATAGAAAAGACCAGCATGCCAAACTTTGTCAAAAGCTTAAGATATGTCAAGAACAATAGCCATAGCCTCTCCCTCTCTATATAATGCACAATAAAATATTTCAGTCACAGCAGTTTGCAAGTCAACCGTAGAGCAAGAGGAATAAAAACTGTATTTTCTGACAATAAGTTATTTGAATCAAGAAGGGATGTAAGAAATTTGTTGATGAAAGACTCATTATGCTTCATTGATTTAATGCATCATAGATTCATTAATTTTATTTACATTTTTGTAATACTAGTGTAATTACAGCCCTGGTTATACCCACCTTTCAGTGGACATTTTTTGTTTTTAAAAACCCTATTTCCCAACAAAAAACTCAAATAAGTTAAATATAAATATTGTTCCTAATATTTTTTGAAAATTTTTGGTAATTTTATGGAAGTTAGGTGTAACCCATTTTTTTTATATTTCGACTTGAATATTAATTTTTTTATTTGTGACTTCATATAAACTAAATAAAATATTTCTCTCTAATCAACGTTTTTCACAAAAATTCACCAAATAAAACTAGTTTTTGTGGTATTTTGAAACTCGAAAACCGGTTTTTCAAAAAGTCAGTTTTTGTATATACCCTTGCCAACAAATAAAGGAGGTCTACTTTTAAAAACAACGTTTTCATATCTCGTTTTTTTACATTTTATTTAGAGCAAACTTGACATGGTGTGCAATTTTTTATGATTTGCAAAGCTCATACAACTTAATACTATACTTTAATTTTATTTATAATTTTTACATATTGCCTGAAACATGCAACACCCCTTCCAATGCATCATTGATTGAAACATTTTTATCAGGACAGTAAATGTAGTTTAATTGTATTCAGGTAGTGACAAATGTAACTACCTGAAAAAAACATAACATTAGCTGAACCATAACAACTGAAATATATTTCATGGCATTATTCTAGAAAACAAGGAAAATCTATAGAGATTGTTCTTAGTCCAGTTGATCTATTGATTCATCGAATGATGGCAATTTGACACATCACATAAAAAAGAATCAATGCAAATCTTCTGTGTTTATTGGTTTCTAATCCTAAAAACAGGAGCTTCTTCAGAGTGGACACTGCTTATTGATTTCTTGGACTGTGCAGCAATTAATTTTAAACACCATAGTATTTATAAGTTCATCTATAGCAAATAGCCTAAAGAAACCTATTGGTTTCTTACGCTCCATATTAGTGATCGACCAAAACAGAAAAAAAGCTGAAACCGAAATCAACCAAAATGTATTTTATTAGAAAAATTTATTTATCAATGCAATTTTACATTTGTTGTTTTTTTATACTCGTATTATGTTAAAATTAATTACATATGTATCCCAAATTGAAGTTTAATACATGTTGGCAATATAAGTTAATAGAGAAATTTAACAACTGGCAGATTTTCTCAGCAAAACAAGATTTTTTCGAGGTATTTTGTGAAAATTCTCAACATTTTTGTGTAAATTTTAAAAAACAACTGTTTTTCTAAATTAGATAAATATTGGTTTTCAGTATGTTTATCAAGCAAAACTTTGCTTTTTACCGAATTTATAAAAAGTTTTGAAACCAAAATTTCAGTATCAGTTCAAATTGAAATTTCGGCTGAAACCGATACTGAAATAAAATTTCGGTCGATCACTATTCCCTATTAGTTATCAAACCAGGATTGGCAGATTGACTTACTCTAGCTCTTTTTGGCAGCATTACAAAATCTTCTGCAGTGGCTGTTACATGGATTTCTGTTAGCTGATGTTTATCACATTAATCAGCATTATTGACTTTAGATTCTGCCTCAGATAGAGTCAAGCAGTATATGTGAAGAATTAATTTAACTCTTCAAAATTATCACTTTAAAACCTTTTCGTTTTTAATAGAAAAGTGATAATTTCGAAGAGTTAAATTAATTCTTCACATATACTACTCAACTCTATGGCTATTGTAATAGTTTATGTAATGACTATTTATTTCTAAACATGTGGAAAAACATCAAACATTTAAATGCATCAAATGCTTGACTATACACTGCAATGAAAAAAAATAAAATACCTATGAGTATACTCGTACTTCTGCACTGCAGAGAAAAATTTCTTCTCTATTGTTAAAGTATAACTCATAGTGCTTATTTTTTGTCAATTATATTCAACATAAAAAAATGCAAAGCAGAACATAAAAAACTAAAACAGCCTCTATAATTTATTTAGATTATTAATTTTTTAAAATTTTTTTCTAAATTTTTTTCCAAATTTATTTTTTCTAAATTTCTAAATAATTTAAATAAACTTGTTCATAAAAAATGCATATACATAATGTAATATAAAATATTACATTTAAACAAAAGTTTTTATTCAGCTAAAAAGTTATAGTTTCAAAGATCCTAAAAATGCAAAATAGGCCCACTTAAGTGGTAGTCATTAACTCAAACATTTTATTTAAATTTAAAAGATCAGATTTGAAGATGTTAAAGAAATAAATTTTATTAGTTTTACAACTTTAATCTTGAAAATAATATTGCTGATCTTTCAGTTGACCTTTTATAAAGGTCAACTGAAAGATCATAGACTGCTAAAATTACTGTAAAATTAATTTTCCTAATTTGCAGCTGATAGGGTTTTTGTTGTTTTTAAGTTCAAATCATCATAGCCTAACAGTTTTAAAGCCAACATGTTATTTATAAAGGCAAGTAAAGTGTACAAAATTATAATCAAATATGAGTCATAAATTTTGATACAGTGCTCAATACCTACGTAGAAGTTGGTGAAATAATTTTAAAATAAGGTATAGATAGATCCAACCCTCAGAATTAGGAAAAATGAGGTAGGCAATAATTTGCTGACCTCAGTCTTTTTGAGGTCGGCATCAGTTCAGCAACAAGTATTTGATACAAAGGTCTAACCATAAAACAAAGAAACGAGGTCGCAATTTTTTGCTAACCTCAAATACTTTCAGGTTGGCAGTTAGGTTGGCATTGCTGAATGCCGACCCTAATTCTGAAGGTTGGATAGATCACATACATTATCTTGAAAATTATATCTTAAAGAACATCGGTCTACTTTGAAGAGCAAAATCTTTTTTAAATCCAATTCGCTTAAAACTTATAATAAATTATGCCTTCTTCTTGTCCCTGAAATGCGAAGTTTGCTCAAAAGAGTGTCAAGACTTCATTTTAAATGCACCGCTTGTAATATTTTTTTATGTATAAATAGATCAAAAAAATTGTTTTATTCAGTATTATAACAATTAGACTAAAAATAAACATAAAATATACAATAAAATAAAAAATAAAGATAAAACATAAAATAAAAAATAAAGATAAAATGAATAAAAGATAAACCAGAAAAAAACAACATATAATTAATAAGTCTTTATTTGTATTTAAAAGTGTTTCACTTTATAGAATTTAGAAAAGACTGAAGTGTCAAAGTATTTAATTCAAGCTTAATTTGAAAATTAATTATTTAAAAATTTGAAACTTTGATATTTTCTAATGTCTACTAAGAAAATAAAACATAAAAAAATAATTACCTGTTAAGTTTATTTGAACCATCATCCAAAGCCAAACTAACAGACGGGCCTCATAAATATAAAAATAAATCTAAACGCTGCACTAACGTAGTGAGTTTGGAAAAATTATTAACTTTGAACTATTGAAATGCTTTCAAATTAAATTAATTATTAGGTTTGAACTATTAAGACCCTCCTAAATAAAAAAATATATTACTTTTATGCTTTTATTTTATCTGGTTTATCCTTTATTTATTTTATCATTTGATAAGTTTGTTTCTCTTTTCAGTTTATGGTTTGTTTATTTTCATTATGGTTTGTTTTTTCTCTTTAAATTAATTTAGTTTTTTTTTAAAATGAAAATTATCATAATATGCAAGAAAACCATGGTCAAGTTGTAAAAAAAATATATTGCATGCATGGTCATATAAGGTATGTCACCGCATGCCTCTCCTGAGAAGGCTTTCTAATTAGTATATAACTTTGTATATTTAAATCAACCCTAGTACTTCCACCCTCCAACCTTAAATGGTTAAGCTAAATTGCCATTTTTTTTAAACAGAAAAACAAGTTTTTCTGTTTAAAAAAAATTCATCATATTTAAAATTATTTACTTTTACAAAATTCATCATATTTAAAATTATTTACTTTATTATTAAAATCTAACTTTGGTGTATTTACTTATTTTGTTTTTAACTTTGTTGTATTGGAATTAGTTAATTTAATTGTAAAAAAGACACAAATTCAAAGTAATTTTTTAGCATGGCCAACAATGACAAGTGCATTTAGCATATATTCAGACCAATAAGTTTTGCATAACAATTAAGGTAGTACCAATGCAAACTAAAGTGCAAACTTTGTTGACCCAGTAACAATCACCAACCATGTAAAATGAAGCCTGTTTTTGGTTCTAAAGATGGCATGGAAAGTCAGATGAAAAAATATAGTTATAGATTAAAATATAGTTATAGTTAGATGAAAAATATAGTCATAGTTAGATGAAAAAATAAAGTTATAGTTTATAAATTTAGTAATTATTAGAAAAATTTTATGTTCATGATTCAAATTACTAAGTTGAATTAAAGGCTATATTTATGTTTTATAAATACATGAATAGATCTAATATAACAACTTGACCAGCTGAGTCAGTTATTTGACCAACTGAGTAAGTGTACTTGTATGAATAGTTTGAAATATTGTAGAAAATTTATGAAAAAAAAAAAAAAAAAAAAAAGAAGAACAACAGGACATTTAAAATCATAATTATTACATTATTATTTTTATTATTATTATTATTATTATTATTATTATTACATTTTTATTTTTATTATGATCAACATATTAAAACTATAAACATTATGAATATCTTTTTTTGAATTTTTTTTTTCTCGTTTCAGGTATGCAAAAGTTTTTATTCAGCTAAAAAGTTATAGTTTCAAAGATCCTAAAAATGCAAAATAGGCCCACTTAAGTGGTAGTCATGTATGTCCATAATTCTACTCTCATCATCTTTTATAAAAATTGCAACTAGTAATTCTCTGTCATACTCTATGAAAAACTTATTCAACATTTAGCTAAGATAACAACATATAAATAAAACAAAAAAACAAAAGCAAAAAAAAAAGAAAAAGAAAGAACCTGTTTCACCATTAGGCCAATAAAAATTTTGCATTACAGATAACTTTCCAGACAGATGAGATTTTGTAAAATCTTCCTTTCGTGTTAATAACTCATCATAAAGTGCTTGTAAAGTTTGCTGCAAATTATATAAACAAGAATTTTTTCTTTCACTGGTTGATTTAAAAGAAGATACCATTGCACCCAATGTATCAAGATTCCATGCTACTAGTTCATATGTTAAACTATTTTGTATTGTTTTTAACGTTCCCTAAAAAAAATTTATTTGAAAATCTAAGAGTCACTTGAAATTAAATTGAAAACAAAAATTATCTTCATGATTAGATAAAATATTAATGATGCATAAAAAAGTTTAAAACTAAAAGTTGAAAATTTTTTGTCAACATAACAAGTATAATACAAGATAAACCTTTTAACAAGATAAACAAGTATAAAATACAAGATAAACCTTAGCTACCTTAGTAAAATGTTGCTTATAAACTCTAATATCAGTAGAATTAAACTGTGGAAAAAAGTGATACGTATTTTTCCCTAAATCTTGACCTAAACATAAGTCTTGTCTTTTTATTATTGGGATCTCAGCAAGGGTATTGCACATTACATCATCATTTTCCTATAGAAAAAGTTATTTCAGCATTACTGCATTTTCATATAATGTAACAAAAAATATTATACACTTACCAAAGCTACTTAACATATTGCTTTAAGTAATTTACAGCTATCACAGCTACTTTATACAGTGCTTTAAATAATGTTAATTTTTGAGATAATGAAAGTTGAAGAAATAAACTTACCAAAGCTACTTCACATAGTGCTTTAAGTAATGTTAATTTTTGAGATAATGAAAGTTGAAGAAATGAACTTTCAAATGGAATCGGATTATCTAATCCTATTAAATAAAATTAAAAAATTTATATATATATCAGTCTTTCACAGAAAGACATGCGATCACACATCTTTATATATGACTAGGCAAATTATACTGATTTGACGTATTGGCCGTGGCTATTTCAAAAAACATTTTAAAAACGCGCTGAATGAAAAATATACTGAATTAAGTGAAATAAATTACATCAAAACTTTTAACAAATGTTTTTATATTAGCGAAGCGCTTTTAAATAAAGTAACAATTTACTGATAATGATTTTTTCTAAAGTATAATTGACAGTTATATATTTTTTTAATTCATAATATATAAATTGTTCAAGTGAGCATTTTTTATAACAAACCTTATTAAAAAATAAAAAATTGTTTTGTTTTTAGAAATGATGACATTCTACAACGATGAAAGTCTTTTTAACGAATTTTAATATAAAAATAATTAAAGTTAACACATTTGAAATGATAAACAAAATTTCGTTGAAAAAAAAACAACGAACAAATGTTTTAGAAGGTTTTACAAGAAATGTTTTACAATTAAATAAGTTGTTAATGTTTTGTTACTTTAATAAAAAGTGTTAAAAAAGAAACACTTTTTAATGAGTTTGATCTTAAATGCTTTCATATTATCAAAACACTTTTTAATAAGTTTGATCTTAAATGCTTTCATATTATCAAAATACTTTTTAATAAGTTTGATCTTTAATGCTTTCATATTATCGAAACACTTTTTAATAAGTTTGATCTTAAATGCTTTTATATTATCGAAACACTTTTTAATAAAGTAACAAAACATTTCTAATGAATTTTTATAAAAAGTATTATTAAACTGTTTTTTTTTTTACATATATAATTATTTATTTTTTATGATAAATGTTTATCTTTTGAAACAAAATAAAAAACAAAGTACAAATGTTAAAACAAAGAATGAAATGGTGCTTTAATTTGTAAATTAAAGAGACTAAGCATTTTAGTTTGATGAGTTTTGTTTTAGTTAGATTATATATATATATATATATATATATATATATATATATATATATATATATATATATATATATATATATATCTTTAAAAGTCATTTCTTGTTATACGATGTGTTTATAAATATATAAATTTTATTACCTATTTTATTATTTATATTTAAATTTTATTACCAAAAGGCTAAGTTTATTTTAAAAACAGAAGCAAGATTTCTTAAGCTCTTTTAAGCTACAATTTTCATAAAACTTGATGCCCTATTTCGATTTTTTATTAGGCTCTGTGAGTGAAAACTTTTACCCTTTTTTGTTTTGTTTATGAGTGAGTATTAGCATTGCATAATTTATGCAATATCCCTTAGACGTAATATTAATCTAGTGCAGTGGATGTCATGTTGATCTAATTTTGAGGTGCAGTTGTCTAGGTAGTGGGTTCGAATCCTTCATTGGAAACTATTTTATTTAACTTAAAATATTTTACTCAAAGTAGTTTTATGTTTTTTAACTAAAATTGTTGTTTATTTATAGACATTATATCAGTTTTTTATTATAGTTGAAATAGTCATAGTTGAGTGCACTGCCTGACTTAAACAGAGATCAGTGTAAATAACAATTAAAAAGTGAAAACAAAATTTTTTCACTTTGAAAACTTCAAGTAGATAAAATAAATTTTAGACTTATTTTTTCGTTTAAACGTATGAAACTAACAGTTAAAACTTAATTTTTGATGTAAATTATATAAAAAATAAAAATCTCATATATCCTGCATATATATACATAGATTTTCCACCAAAACCACTAGGCGTTTTGTATATATATATATATATATATATATATATATATATATATATATATATATATATATATATATATATATATATATATATATATATATATATATATATATATATATACACTATCACCTCTGGTGGAATATTAGGATCAAGTACACAATAATTTTGTGTCTGATGAATTTAATCTGATAATAGGGAATGTATGGTTCAACTTTCAAACTTTGCTAATTGCTTTTTATTTCGTATTTTAAAACTAACTATGGCAACATACACTCATCTATACTTATTAAAATAGTTAGATTTCATTTGTTTTAATAGAGCTGTTTTAATATATGAAATTTAGAGGAAAATTTACCAAAAATATTGAACAATGACTTATCAAAACCAAATTTCTCTGCAGCCTAAAAAAATCACAAGAAAATCATTAAATTTAAAAAAAACTAATTTAAAAATAACAAGAAAGGAAAACTTACATTAAAGTGTTTTTAATTTTAATTTATTAAATTTCACATACATAATCTGCACCAGCATGAGAAGCAATACTGAACCATTTCGATACTTTTGACATTAGTAATATATTCCATTCGCTGTATTTATGCGGGGTTATATTTTTGATGCTGAAAAAAAGATAAATTTTTAAATGCATTTTCTTGAATCAATATGATGATGACATATTTTATAGCAAAATATATTATAATGCTTATAAATACTGTTATTTTAAATATTTTTATAGAACGATTAGAAGAATAAAAAAAACTTAAAAAAATAAATTTGTTATATATATATATATATATATATATATATATATATATATATATATATATATATATATATATATATATATATATA